>NC_074705.1:14861845-15021845 GCF_029448725.1 Salvelinus fontinalis
CCACCTGACAGGTGTGGCATACCATGAAGCTGATTAAACAGTATGGTCATTACACATGTACACCTTGTGCTGGGGACAATAAAAGGCCACTCTAAAATGTGCAGTTTTGTCACACAACACAATAACCGCGGATGTCTCAAGTTTTGAGGGAGTGTGCAATTGGCATAACTGACTGCAGGAATGTCCACCAGAGCTGTTGGCAGAGAATGTAATGTTCATGTCTCTACCGCTGCCTTCAATGTCGTTTTAAAGAATTTGGCACTACGTCCAACCGGCATCACTGTCAAACTGTCATGAATGGTCTCAGGGAAGCTCATCTGCGTGGTCGTCGTCCTCACCCGGGGCTTGACTTGACTGCAGTTTGGCATTGTAACCAACTTCAGTGGGCAAATGCTCACCTTTGATGGCCACTGGCATGCTGGAGAAGTGTTCTCTTAAAACTTCTTATGGCTGCAATACCGTTAACGGGATGATATGACAACAACCAGTGAAAGTGCAGGACGCCAAATTCAAACAACAGAAATCTCATAATTAAAATTCCTCAAACATACATGTATCTTATACCATTTGAAAGGTAATCTTGTTGTTAATCCCACCAAAGTGTCCGATTTCAAATAGGCTTTACAGCGAAAGCACCACAAACGACTATGTTAGGTCACCGCAAAATCACAGAAGAACACAGCCATTTTTCAGCCAGACAGGAGTCACAAAAAGCAGAAATAGAGATAAAATTAATCACTAACCTTTGATGATCTTCATCAGATGACACTCATAGGACTTCATGTTACACAATACATATATGTTTTGTTCGATAAAGTTAATATTTATATCCAAAAACCTCAGTTTACATTGGCGCCATGTTCAGAAATGCCTCCAAAATATCCAGGGAAATTGCAGAGAGCCACGTCAAATAACATAAATACTCATCATAAACTTTGATGAAAGATAAATGTTTTACATAGAATTAAAGATACACTTGTTCTTAATGCAACCGCTGTCAGATTTCAAAAAAACTTTACGGAAAAAGCAAACCATGCAATAATCTGAGACGGCGCTCAGAAAAGAAAAGAAAATTATCCGCCATGTTGGAATTAACAGAAATCAGAAATTACATTATAAATATACCCTTACCTTTGATGATCTTCATCAGAATGCACTCCCAGGAATCCTAGTTCCACAATAAATTGTTGTTTTGTTCGATAATGGCCATTATTTATGTCCAAGTAGCTACTTTTGTTAGCACGTTTAGTACACATATCCAAACGCTTGTGCAGGTCCGAAAACTTCAAAAAGTTATATTACAGCTCAAAGAAACTTGTCAAACTAAGTATAGAATCAATCTTTAGGATGTTGTTATCATAAATATTCAATAACGTTCCAACCGGAGAATTCCTTTGTCTGTAGAGAAGCAATGGAACGCAGGTCGCTATCATGTGAAATGCGCCTGACCAGGACCTGGCTCTCTGCCAGACCACTGACTCAAACAGCTCCCATCTGGCTCCACATCACAGTAGAAGCCTCATTCAAGGTTCTACAGACTGTTGACATCTAGTGGACGCCGTAGGAAGTGCAAACAGATCCATATCCTACTGTGTAGTCAATAGGCGATGAGTTGAAAATCAACCAACCTCAGCTTTCCCACTTCTTGTTTGGATTTCTTCTCAGGTTTTTGCCTGCCATATGAGTTCTGTTATACTCACAGACATCATTCAAACAGTTTTAGAAACTTCAGATTGTTTTCTATCCATTACTAATAATACTATGCATATATTAGCAACTGGGACTGAGGAGCAGGCCGTTTACTCTGGGCACCTCTGGGCACCTTTCATCCAAGCTACTCAATACTGCCCCTGCAGCCATAAGAAGTTAACGGATGAATCCCGGTTTCAACTGTACCAAGCGGATGTCAGACATCGTGTCTGGCGTTGTGTGGGCGAGCAGTTAGCAGACGTCAACGTTGTGAACAGAGTGCCCCATAGTGGTGGTGCGGTTATGGTATGGGTAGGCATAAGCTACGGACAATGAACACAATTGCATTTTAGCGATGGCAATTTGAATGCACAGAGATACTGTGAAAAGATCCTGAGGCCATTGTCGTGCCATTCATCCGCCGCCATCACCTCATGTTTCAGCATGATAACACACGGCCCCATGTCGCTAGGATCTGTACAAAATACCTGGAAGCTGAAAAGGTCCCAGTTCTTCCATGGCCTGTATACTCACAAGAGATGTCACCCATTGAGCCTGTTTGGGATGCTCTGGTTCGACATGTACAACAGCGTGTTCCAGTTCCCGCCAGTATCCAGCAACTTCGTACAGCCATTGAAGAGGTGTGGGACAACATTCCACAATCAACTATATGTGATCAACTATATGTGAAGGAGATGTGTCGCGCTGCATTACAGTTTTTTTTGATTGCACGATTTTCAAAACAGGGCCCGTGTTTTCAAAACACTACACACAATTAGCACAACCACACACCCAATTAGCAAAACACTACAGATCCTTTGCAAAATTAAACACTTGTAAAAACTATACACTTCTTTTTAAAAAACACACTTTGTTACCATATGAAACACACACGTTTCTATACTCTGTTTGCACGAGTTACACTCTGCTGTGATAAACCTAAAACACTTTTAGCACTTCTACTTCCCTATGATTAGAGTAGGCTACTATCGACAAAGTACAAATATAATGTAAATTCACCAAACAATACACAAGACCAATGTTGCAGACTGAAGAAACTCATTTATTTCTCAACACGTTCAACTCCATGTTGACATGGAGATTCATAATACTGTAACCAAACGTCACTTTACGTATTGTAAGTTCCCAAAAAATATAAAAAAATAACTAGACATTGTCTCTTCGCCTAGCTGGATCTGGCCAGAGAATTTCATCAACATCGCAGGCAATGTTGTCATTAGCAAGACACCTTGGAAAGAATCGTCTTGAATGACGAATCCATCCTTGCATTGCTGCTACCTCCATCTGGTCACAGGGCTCCTCCATGGCTTGGATGAGGGGCACCTCAGCCTGGAGACGGAGATCATATACCTTCCACCGCCATGCCGAGAAAAACTCTTCTATAGGGTTGAGGAATGGAGAGTATGGTGGAAGACATAGGACGGTGAAATGTGGATGTTGCTGAAACCAGTTCTGAACCAGAGCAGAGCGGTGGAAAGACACATTGTCCCAGACAACAATGTATTGCATATGATCGATTTGATTTGCTGCTGTTATGTTGTGCATTTGGTCCAAGAATGTAAGTATGAGTGCTGTGTTGTAAGGGCCCATATGGGCATGGCGGTGGAGGACCCCATTCTGTATAATGGCTGCACAGAGTGTTATATTACCCCCACGTTGCCCTGGGGCATTGACTATAGCCCTGTGGCCAATGATGTTTCTTCGTGTTCTCGTCAGGTTGAACCCAGCCTCATCTACGTAAATGAACTCATGCTGGATCTCCTCTCCATCCATTCGTAAAACTCTGAAAAACAGTGTCAGGCAAAATTGTGTAGTTCAGTGTAGATCTAGTATACATATTACAGTACAGTAAAAGATTATGAGACAGTATGCAAGATCACACTGCTAAAGTGAATACATACCTCTGCATAATCATGCCGCAGTCGTTTCACCCTTTCGGAATTGCGCTCGATAAATTTGCTTCATTTGAATATGTTTTTTTTTTAGGATGCGTGCCAGTGTTGATGTTGAGACCTGATGGATATCGTTGAAAATGGCGTGGTTATTGACAATGTTAGCTTGGAGCTGCTTGAGTGTTATAGCATTGTTGGCCAAAACCATGTTTACTATCTCCCTCTCTTGCTGTTCTGTGAACATAGGAGGCCTTCCCCCTTGTCGTCCCTGACCCTCAATCCTATGTAGAAAAAAAAACAGTATACAATAGTACAGTAATTTCACAGGAAAAGGTAACAGAAGTGCTGATAGTGCATAGAATACAGTACTGTAAGCAGTTACTCAAACCGTGCAGATGTTTTTGATATGATGATATTTTTACAATACCTATTTTCCAGTCGAAATGTTCTCATCACACTTGCCACTGTATATCGGCTTAGATTTGGCTGTACTCGCAGTCCAGCCTCCCTCAGCGTCAGGCCGTGGTTGACAACGTGGTCAACCAGTGTTGCGCGGATCTCATTTGTCAGATTCGGTCCTCTTTGAGCACCTTCTTGTCTTCCTCCTCCTTCTCCTCGTCCTCCTCATTCTCCTCCTCGTCGTTCTCCTCCTTGTCCTCCTCGTTCTCCTCCTCGTCTTACTCTTTCTCTGACTCTTTCCATTGTGCTTGAAGACCGATGAACTCACCTGCTGCTTTTTATAGTGCTTATACACCTGATTGGTTTGTCTACAATTAAGCAAACGAGTGTTTGCACACCTGATGACTGTGTTGAACCAATTGGTTGGACGGTGTGGTAATTTGACAGTCAGTGCTTTGGTATTGCAAGGACGTGACTTCATGATAGATTTTTGTGTGTAATGTATGTTAAGTGTGTTTAGTGTTTTGCAAATCACTGTGTGTAGAGTTTTGCAACAAGTGTGAGGTTGACAATGTGCTTATAGTTGTGCAAATATGGGCTGATATTTTGCTTCTTGAGTGTAAGGTTTTGCTAATAGTGTACTACTTTTAATTTTAGCGTGTAAGCAATCCAAAAAAACTGTAAGCAAATGGTGGTCACACCAGATATTGACTGGTTTTCTGATCCACGCCCCTACCTTTTTTTTAAGGTATCTGTGACCAACAGATACGTATCTGTATCCTCAGTCATGTGAAATCCATCGATTTAGAGCCTAATGATTTAATTTCAATTGACTTATTTCCTTACATGAACAGTAACTCAGTAAAATCTTTGGCATTTTTGTATATTTATATTTTGTTTAGTGGATTAGTATCACATGTCAACGACTTCTCTTTAGATCTCCTTTGGGAGTTCCAATGGAAGGCCTTGGTCTTCTCCTGATCTATGTCACACCCTGACCTTAGAGAGCTTTTTACGTCTATATTTTGGTTTGGTCAGGGTGTGATTTGGGTGGGCATTCTATGTTTCTTTTTCTATGTTTTGTATTTCTTTGTTTTGGCCGGGTATGGTTCTCAATCAGGGACAGCTGACTATCGTTGTCTCTAATTGGGAACCATACTTAGGTAGTGTTTTCCCTCCTATGTTTTGTGGGTAGTTATTTACTGTTTTGTGTTTCTGCACCTGACAGGACTGTTTCGGTTTCGTTCATTCTCTTTGTTATTTTGTTATAGTGTTCCGTTTAAATAAAAAGCATGAACACTTAACACGATGCGCTTTGGTCCGATTATTCCTCATCTGACGACGACACCCGTTACAATGTATTCATGTTTACACAGAGTTGTGTTATACACACTCTTCTGACAGTTCATGTGTGTTAGCCAAATAACCTCTACTACTACACCCAAAGGAGACATTATTCATGGCAAAGGCATACTGTGCATGTACTAAGCAAAACCGTCCAGGTTTCAAATCTGGTCCATCGTAATTGCACTCCACAAAAAATGCTGGGTTACAAACAACCGAGCGCTGGGCAAATAGTGGACACAACACACGTTGAGTTATTTTTCACTCAGCCAGTTGGGTTACTTAGCTCCCGAGGGAGGGAGGGAGTTCTACTCAGATAACATACAGTCAGCTCCAAAAGTATTGGGACAGTGACACACATGCTCTAAACACTTCTACATGAATGTGAATGCTACCATGACTGTGGATAATCCTGAATGAATCGTTAATAATAATGAGTTGAGAAAGTTACAGAGGCATAAATATCATACCACCCCACAGAATGCTAACCTCCCCTGTTATTGCAATGGTGAGAGGTTAGCACGTCTTTGGGGTACGATATTTCTGCATCTGAAACTTTTTCTCACGATTAATTCAGGATTATCTATAATCATGGTAGCGTCGACATTAATGTGAAAGTATTCAGAAACATTCTATTCTTATTTCCAAAGAAAGTGACTTGAAAATGACACAATACATTCTTCATCATTCATTTACATTGGGCACAAAATAATCTGAAACACAACCAAAACAAACAGCAAATGCATCCAACAAGCTTGATGCAATCAATGCATGCTAGGAATATAGTAAATACTAAACTTTTGATTACTAACACTTTTGGTCCCCTAAAATGGGGGGACTATGTCCCAAAAGTGCTGTAATTTCTAAACAGTTTACCTGATATGGTACCCTCAAATTAAGGCTGACAGTCTGCACTTTAAAAACAGTCATTATATCATTTCATATCCAAAGTGCTGGAGTACAGAGCCGAAACAAAACATTTGTCACTCTCCCAATACTTTTCTAGCTCACTGTATGGAATTGTTTTAAGATGGTCATACCAAGGATCATTTAACTATTTGATTTTGAAATGTAGGATATTTAGGTATCCCCAAAAAATATAAACAAATGATTTGATGAAACATTGAATTTGGCCTTACTGCTATTAGCCCATAGAAATGCATTGAATAACAGATTAATACATGGAAAAACAGAGAATCACAAAATACATTAAAATAACATTTGTTTTGAAGTGTCTGTTGTCTATCTGAGAGATAAGAAATATCAGGAAATTATATAAAAAAGAATACCCATATTTAACCCCTTTTTTAAGGCACTAAACTACTTCTATATATACTTCCATTCATTTTTTTTAACTGGTACCGGGCTACCTTCATGCGAGTCTTGTGAGGCTTGTGGGCGTCCTAGAGCAAAACAACATACCTGTTTGGGGGAGTCTCACCTTTCCATAGAGGGATCATATTAGTGTGTAGCCTAATCTGTTCGGACGCTACAGACAGAAGTTGGCAGATCGGCGGTATCAAATTCAGACCAGTCCCGTGACGCTTGTGGCAGTAGTAGAGCAATAGGCCTATTGGTAGTTCTTTATGGCCACCCGTGAGACTAAATGTAATTTATGTTCATCCTTTTAAGTTTGTACACTGCAAATTTGCAAGGACACTTAACTTCTCTGCGCACGGATCCCTTTTACGGGATCCTTTTCCTAAACAACCGCTGAATGGCAGGGCGCAAAATATTACAAAAAATATTTATAATCATGCAATCACGAGTGAAATATAACAAACCACATCTTAGCTTGTTGTTAATCCACCTATCATGTCAGATTTTGAAAATATGCTTTGCAACGAAAGCAATCTAAGCTTTTGTGAGTGTATCAATCAATGCTAGAACAGTTAGCCTTATATTAGCTTGGTTAGCTTGGTCAAGAAAGTCAGAAAAGCAATAAAATTAATCGCTTACCTTTGATAATCTTCAGATGTTTGCACTCACGAGACTCCCAGTTACACAACACATGTTCTTTTTGTTCGATAAATATTACTTTTATGACAAAAAAACGCCATTTGGGTTGCGCGTTATGTTCAGAAAACCAAAGCCTCGTTCCGTTCGACGAACATTCCAAAAAGTATCCGTAATGGTCGTAGAAACATGTCAAATGTTTTTTATAATCAATCCTCAGGTTGTTTTTAACAAACATAATCGCTAATATTTCAACCGGACCGTAACCTATTCAATAAGAGAGAAAAAGAAAATGGAGAGCTCCCCTCTCGCGCGCGGGAACTATTCAGAGGACACCTGACTACTTTTCAACAATCTCGCTCATTTTTCAGAATAAAAGCCTGAAACTATGTCTAAAGCCTGGTCACAGCCTGACGAAGCCATTGGAAAAGGAATCTGGTTGATACCCCTTTAAATGGAAGAAAGACAGGCCAGGCAACACAGATAAAATAAAATAAAGTATCTCTTCCGGGTTAGATTTTCTCAGGTTTTCGCCTGCAGAATCAGTTTTGTTATACTCACAGACAATATTTTGACAGTTTTGGAAACTTTGGAGTGTTTTCTATCCTAATCTGTAAATTATATGCATATTCTACGGTCTGGACTTGAGAAATAGTCTGTTTACCTTGGGAACGTTATTTAAAAAATAAAAGAAATCTGACCCCTAGCGTCAAGAGGTTAATTAAGGAACTCATACACTTGTGTAAGCCTTATTAAAGCTACAAAGTGTCAGTGCTCAACCTTAACAGGTGTTGACAATACAACAGAACAGATTAACCTGTTTGGGCTGCAAACTGAATATTGAAAAAACTGGAAAATGTGTGCACATTTTCAAACGGCCTCCTAAGAAACTTTTTATTTTCCAATATGCATATATTTACTACTGTTGGATAGATAACAGTCTATAGTTTCTAAAAAGGTTTGAATTGTTTCTCTAAGTCGAACAGTAATATTTTTACAGCCATTTTCCCAGCCGAATTGAGATTTCCAAAATGCGATGTGTCTCTTTAAGACCTTCTCTATAAAAGGCCCTTTGACTTGGGACCATAGGGACACTTCACACGCCTTCGTCAGGCTGTAATGCGGAAGTGAGAATTGAAAGGAGTCGAATATCTCGTCCATGGACTGAATAACACACCTTCTTGTGAGACCTGCGCAGTTAAAAAAAAATTCCGGGCGCGAAGCATAATTTGGTCTCGGCTTCTGGAACAAGGTAGATAACGGTGAATATGATGTCTGACTACGATATTATTTGATACATGTCACAAAATCATCCTAAAGTATGTTTTTTCAATATACTTTAATTATATTATTGCAATTTATTCTGGACTTTAGATGTGATACGACGGAAGAATTTTTTGAAGAAACGCTGTGTAGCGCCGCAATGCTATTGTGCTTGCTAACCAAAGAGGGAAATAATTCGTTCTGGAACCCAACTAAAGACTCTACTGGACATTGGACCCCGTTACAACATTCTGATGGAATATCAACAAAGATAAGACCCAATTTGGGATGCTTTTTCATATATCTGTTGAGCTGTGCTGTGCTAAGTGGGCTAACTGTGCTAGGCTAGCGCTTGACCAATGCTAGTGCTGACTTATGCTAGCTTATGTTGTTAGCTAATATAACGATATATTGTGTTTTCGCTGTAAAACACTTCAAAAATCGGAAATGTTGGCTTTATTCACACGATATCTGTCTTTCATTAGTTATCCACCATATGTTTTTCTGAAATGTTTTATGAGGTGTAATTAGTAGCCGACGTTGGTGTATGTATTTTCTCTGGCTACTCCCGTCTGGATTCAGACTCTAGCTATGTGTTAGCATTTTTGGGTAGCATCAATGTAAAACTGATTTATAGCTAAAATATGCACTTTTTATGAACAAAACATAGATTTATTGTGTAACATGTTATATGACTGTCATCTGAGGTAGTTTTTTCTGGGCTCTTTAGGTTGGTTTTAGTTTATTTCGGTTGGCTTGTGCATGCTACTTGAATCATAATTCATACTTCATAATCATATCCATACGTGTCTGTCCACTTTTGTATTTGGTGGTGAGCTAACATAAATATATGTGGTGTTTTCTCTGTAAAACATTTAAAAAATCGGACATGTTGGCTGGATTGACAAGATGTTTATCTTTCAAATGCTGTATTGGACTTGTTAATGTGTAAAAGTTAAATATTTAAAAAAAATAGATTTTGAATTTCGCGCCCTGCAGCTGTTGTCATTTTCGTCCGATTTCGGGCTTGCAGCCCAAACAGGTTAACTTCTTGCGACTATAGGGGGTGCTGTTTCAAATTAGCATAATTGTCTCTACAGATGAAACGGCTTCCTACTCAATTCTTGATCGTACAATATGCATATTATTGTTATTATTGGATAGAAAACACTATCTAGTTTCTATAGCCGTTTGAATTATGTCTCTGAGTGGAACAGAACTCTTTCTACAGCGAAATCCATGACAGGTTTTGCGAAGGTCTGAGAGCGAAGCTCTGATCTCAGTTCAGTTTAAAGGGGTGTGTATATCCTATGGAACGACACGAACTGCACCCGCCTTCCCCTGGATGTCAGTAAGCAATGAGAAGTGGAATGGGCTTCCTACGTAACTCTCAGAGGTTATAAAAGACCAAGGAGTGAGGTACGCCTTCTTTTCGACGTTGAACTTTACGCAGAGAGAGACCTGGGGATGCCATTTTCGAACGCTCACTAATGAACTTTAGATATATCAGTCTGTAATTTAATTTGATATAGGTGTTAGAAACATCATAACGAAGCTATTTGAAACCGAGTTATATCAGATTATGCGAGTATATTGCTATTTTTCGGAATTTCCTCAGTATTGCGTATTGAGGATTTGGACACGTTAGCTAATGTTAGCAATTGTTAGCTATAGTTAGCTGCTATATCAGAAGTTGAATGCAACGTTTTACAACCAAGCAACGATTCTTTTGGACAAAAGTACCACCTGGCCAAGATTCCGATGGAAGCTTGTCGAAAAGTAAGAGCTATTTATGATGTTATTCCATTTTTATGTGGAAAAATGTAAACTCAATAATGGCAAATACATCAGTACATCAGGAGACGTGGAGGAGGCCATAGGAGGGCAACAACCCAGCAGCAGGACCGGTACCCTCGCCTTAGTG
This sequence comes from Salvelinus fontinalis, assembly GCF_029448725.1. NCBI lineage: Eukaryota > Metazoa > Chordata > Actinopteri > Salmoniformes > Salmonidae > Salvelinus > Salvelinus fontinalis. Next base: position 14,872,334 of record NC_074705.1, read on the forward strand.
CAAGGAGGTGCACTGCCAGAGCCCTGCAAAATGACCTCCAGCAGGCCACAAATGTGCATGTGTCAGCATATGGTCTCACAAGGGGTCTGAGGATCTCATCTCGGTACCTAATGGCAGTCAGGCTACCTCTGGCGAGCACATGGAGGGCTGTGCGGCCCCACAAAGAAATGCCACCCCACACCATGACTGACCCATCGCCAAACCGGTCATGCTGAAGGATGTTGCAGGCAGCAGAACGTTCTCCACGGCGTCTCCAGACTCTGTCACGTCGGTCACATGTGCTCGGTGTGAACCTGCTTTCATCTGTGAAGAGCACAGGGCGCCGGTGGCGAATTTGCCAATCTTGGTGTTCTCTGGCAAATGCCAAACGTCCTGCACGGTGTTGGGCTGAAAGCACAACCCCCACCTGTGAACGTCGGGCCCTCATACCACCCTCATGGAGTCTGTTTCTGATCGTTTGAGCAGACACATGCACATTTGTGGCCAGCTGGAGGTCATTTTGCAGGGCTCTGGCAGTGCTCCTCCTGCTCCTCCTTGCACAAAGGCGGAGGTAGCGGTCCTGCTGCTGGGTTGTTGCCCTCCTACGGCCTCCTCCACGTCTCCTGATGTACTGGCCTGTCTCCTGGTAGCGCCTGCATGCTCTGGACACTACGCTGACAGACACAGTAAACCTTTTTGCCACAGTTCGCATTGATGTGCCATCCTGGATGAACTGCACTACCTGAGCCACTTGTGTGGGTTGTAGACTCCGTCTCATGCTACCACTAGAGTGAGAGCACCGCCAGCATTCAAACGTGACCAAAACATCAGCCAGGAAGCATAGGAACTGAGAAGTGGTCTGTGGTCACCACCTGCAGAATCACTCCTGTTTTGGGGGGTGTCTTGCTAATTGCCTATAATTTCCACCTTTTGTCTATTCCATTTGCACAACAGCATGTGGAATTTATTGTCAATCGGTGTTGCTTCCTAAGTGGACAGTTTGATTTCACAGAAGTGTGATTGACTTGGAGTTACATTGTGTTGTTTAAGTGTTCCCTTTATTTTTTTGAGCAGTGTATGTGAGTGAGATGTTAGTAAAATCCCCGAACTACGTGTTTTCATCATTCTAGATTGCAGCCGGGAGCAACAAGAAGAAGCCCTGCGGTGTATCTGGACCCAGGAAGGACAGGAAGACACAGTACACATGCATCAAGATCACGAAATACATTTGCAACACACACCCAGTAAAACTCTGTCCCTCATGTGGTGTGTAGACCGGCCTTCATTTTTGTTCAATGGGGCTCATTTACAATTTCCATAAAATACTGTCAAATTTGTCCTCCCAATTTGTTCAGTTCAAAGCAAGAAACATCAATAGTGATGAAAACCTTGCTTCATTTAAATTTGTTAAAAATAAACATGATTTATTCCACCCATGTCTTGAGTATAATAGATTTTTGTTTACAACAATCAAATTTTATCCCAAAAAACAAATAGCGCTTTTATTGATAAATGTGATCTAGCAGAGGTAAATGGCCAATAGTAACCATGTATGCTATCTATATTGCTTGTAATTGATATAAGTCAACATCTAAGTATTAAGTATTTTTACCTAAATTGTTATGGCTGTATTGTTTGAAAAACCCAATAATGTTGTGAGTCCATCAGACCCGCGAACATTGTGCGAATAACAAAAACATGAACACCACACAAGGGTTAAGCTACAGAAGATAGTTTTTCTCCCCCAGCCATATGAACAAAAACACTACTTCTCTATAGCTGACAAGGGAATGGGATAGTGATGTTTCAGATTTCAGACAGTCAGTGTGACATGCATAATCAAAGATGGACAGATTGGGATTCTCAAAGTTAAATGGACAAGCTGCTCGGTCGCTTTTTGTCAGTCGGTCCCCATGGCAACGGGCTTTGTGTCAAGGAAAGGTTCTGTAACCAGAATGTCCACGAAACGTTTATGGAGACAAGCATAAATATAACACATTTTTGCGTCCCAAATGGAACCCTATTCCCTATACTACCCATAGAGCTTCGGTCAAAAGTTGTGCACTCAGGAAATAGGGTGCCATTTTGGATGCATAATCGTCTTGTCTTGTCTGTCTGTGTCTGTCTGTCTGTCTGCCTGTGGCTGTAGCAAGAGATTGACGGCCTGCATGCCTGGTGTGGACCAACCTTATACAGACGACATAACCTACTGTAGCCTGTCAAATCCTCATTAAAAGAAGAGCAGCTGCTGCTTCTGAATGTACCGCTCTGCTCTCTTCTCTCCAGTAACACTACAATTACACACGCACGCACACGCGCACACACACACACACACACACACACACATACATATATGTGTCTTGTTTATTTTATAGCTTTAAAAAAAAAAAGTGCACTTCCTCTTAATTACACATGCTCACACATCCTGTCAGCGGATTAAAAAAAATCATCAATCTATGCATCTAATCCGGATTTATACAATGACATTATATCCATAATTAAAAAGAAGATTAATAGCATCTTTAAAATATGACCTACACAGAGTACAACGACAGCAACAAAGTTCTAGAGCTGTTTGGTAAACAGAGGCCGCTTCCCAAATGGTACCCTACATTGCCTCTATGATGCACTACCCATAGGCTCTAGTCAATAGTACTGCACTGTGAAGGGAATAGGGTGTCATTTGGGACGCAGGCACCGTCTATTTAGTGCATAACAATGCAGAGGAGGTATTTTACCTACCCTTCGTGTGCCACTGTGTTAACTAGGGACCATGCACTCACAGCTGGAGATAAACTAATGATAGAGAGATATATTCTCTCTCTATCACCGACGTGAAGCGATCGAATGAATAGGTTATATTTGGACAGATATGTTAATTACGTATATGAGTCATGGATAGGGCTGTGGCGGTCACAAAATTTCATCAGCCGGTGATTGTCAAGAGAATTTCTGTGGGTCTCACGGTAATTGACCGTAAATTAACATAAAGGGGTTCCACACATGCAGGATGCTGATACGTTCCTTTGAAACATCTAGATTTTGAAAGTCTAAAGTGTAATAAATTCATTTAATTGCCTGTACACCAATCCATCGTTTATTTTAGGCAGATCTTTCCTATGAGACATGGATACAGAACGGGAAATGAGCTGTAGGAAATGTGTAAACACACACGCATACGCATGCACACGGGTGCGCGTGCACACACACACACACACATGCACAGTCTCACATGCTGACAAAGGCATGCAGTTAGAGTACCTCATATATTTCACCATGATTCTAAGGAATGGCAGTTTGATTGGGAGATTTACGGCTGGTTTCCCGGACCCAGATTAAACCTGATGTTAAATGGAGATTCTCCTTGAAAGTGCTTTTATGTACAGGAGTAGGTTTACAGCATAATCTGGCATAGTCCGGGAAACTGTCCTGTAATGGACTTGATGATGCATTATGCGATCTGAAACAAGTTGCTGTCTCACATGTTAATGGTCATCTTTGACGATGTATATGACTTACATAAATCATGTGCTTATTGATAAATCATCCAGGACCTCTATACCAGGCGGTGTCAGAGGAAGGCCACAAAATTGTCAAAGACTCCAGCCACCGAAGTCATAGACTGTTCTCTCTGATACCGCACGTCAAGCTCTACCGATACACAAAGTCCGGAACGAACAGGACCCTGAACAGCTTCTACCCCCAAGTCATAAGACTGCTAAATAGTTAACCCTTTTTTCACTAACTCTTCTGACTCATTGTCACTGCTGCTACAGTTTATTATCTATCCTGTTGCCTAGTCACTTTATCCCTTCCTATATGTACATATAATTCATAATCTGCTGCGTGCTTATATTTGTCCTATTTCCCATTAACCGCTTCTCTCTCCCGGATCCGGGATCATCCTCATCAAAAAAGCTGACTAGCATAGCCTAGCCTAACGCGACAGGGATATCATATAATATAATTTTCATGAAATCACAAGTCCAATACAGCAAATGAAATATAAACATCTTGTGAATCCAGCCACCATTTCCGATTTTTAAAATGTTTTACAGTGAAAACACAATATGTATTTCTATTAGCTAACCACAATAGCAAAAGACTCAACCGCATATTTTCACCATTTTTCTGCCGCATAGGTAGCTATCAAAAAACCGACCAAATAGAGATATAATTAGTCACTAACCAAGAAACAACTTCATCAGATGACAGTCTTATAACATGTTATACAATAAATGTATGTTTTGTTCGAAAATGTGCATATTTGAGGTATAAATCATAGTTTTACATTGCAGCTACTATCAAAAATATCACCAAAGCAGCCAGAATAATTACAGAGAGCAACGTGAAATACCTAAATACTCATCATAAAACATTTATGAAAAATACATGGTGTACAGCAAATGAAAGATAAACATCTTGTGAATCCAGCCAATATTTCAGATTTTTTAAGTGTTTTACAGAGAAAACACAATATAGCATTATATTAGCTTACCACAATAGCCAAACACACAAATGCATTTATCAGCAGCAAAAGGTAGCGATCGCAAAAACCAGCAAAAGATATAAAATTAATCACTAACTTCAACCAACTTCATCAGAAGACAGTCCTATAACATCAGATTATACAATACACTTATGTTTTGTTCGAAAATGTGCATATGTTGAGCTGCAAACCGTGGTTATACATTGTGAATATGTAGCATCGATTCACCAAATTGTCCGGAGATATTTTGGACACTCACCTAATCTGACCAAAGAACTCATCATAAACTTTACTAAAAAATACATGTTGGACAGCAAATGAAAAATACACTAGTTCTTAATGCAACCGCCGTGTTAGATTTAGAAAAATAACTTTACCATAACAAACAGCTTACGTTATAGCGAGACAGTGTCCGCAAAAAGTGCGACAAATTGGACTCAACATTTTCCACAGAAATGCAAAATAACATCATAAATTGTTCCTACTTTTGCTGAGCTTTCATCATAATCTTGTACAAGGAGTCCTTTGTCCAGAATAAATCGTTGTTTGGTTTTAGAATATCCTTCTCTCCTGTCGAATTAGCAACCTTAGCTAGCCATGTGGCGCGAACATGCCCATCTTCTCCTGACGCAAAGAAAGGAAAATTCCAAAAGTCGCAATAAACGTTGAATAAACTGATACAACTCGGTTGAAAAAAACTACTTTACGATGTTTTTATCACATCTATCAAATAAAATCAGAGCCGGAGACATCCACCGTGTATACCGAACGCTTTTCAGAAGCCAATGTTGATGTCCTTCCCGCGCCTAGGTAGAGAAAGGAAATTCTGGTCACGTCATTCCAAGAGCTCTTGTTCGACCTCAGATCAAGCTAGACACCCCATTCCACCTTCCACTGCCTGTTGACATCTAGTGGAAGGCGTATGCAGTGCATGCAAATCCATAAATATTAAGCAATTGAATAGGCAGGCCCTGGAACAGAGCAGCCAGCAGATTTCAGGCCCTGGAACAGAACAGCCAGCAGATTTCAGCATTCTCACATCCTCATAGGAAAATTGCTCTAACTCCAGTTCTGTTTTACTCACAGATATAATTCAAACAGTTTTAGAAACTTGAGAGTGTTTTCTATCCAATAGTAATAATAATATGCATATTGTACGATCTAGAATAGAGTACGAGGCCGTTTAACTTCTACTTGGTCACAATCCCGGATCCAGGAGCACCCCCATCAGTAAAAAAGCTGACTAGCATAGCCTAGCATAGCGTCACAAGTAAATACTAGCATCTAAATATCATTAAATCACAAGTCCAAGACACCAGATGAAAGATACACATCTTGTGAATCCAGCCATCATTTCAGATTTTTAAAATGTTTTACAGGGAAGACACAATATGTAAATCTATTAGCTAACCACGATAGCAAAAGACACAACTTTTTTCCACCATTTTTTTCCTGCATAGGTAGCTATCACAATTTCGACCAAATAAAGATATAAATAGCCACTAACCAAGAAACAACTTAATCAGATGACAGTCTGATAACATATTTATTGTATAGCATATGTTTTGTTAGAAAAATGTGCATATTTCATGTATAAATCATAGTTTACCATTGCAGCCACCATCACAACTCTCACCAAAGCAACTAGAATAACTAGAGACCATCGTGTATTACCTAAATACTCATCATAAAACATTTCTGAAAAATACACAGCGTACAGCAAATGAAAGACAAAGATCTTGTGAATCCAGCCAATATTTCAGATTTTTTAAGTGTTTTACAGCGAAAACACAATATAGCATTATATTAGCTTACTACAATAACCAACCACACAGCAGCATTGATTCATGCACGTTAGCGATAGCGAATAAACCAGCAAAAGATATTACATTTTTCACTAACCTTCTCAAAACTTCATCAGATGACAGTCCTATAACATCATATTACACAATACATATAGAGTTTGTTCGAAAATGTGCATATTTAGCGGTAAAAATCGTGGTTATACAATGAGAAAAGTAGCCAAGCTGCAAACAATATGTCGGGAGAAATTTTGGGAGAGGCACCTAGTCTAATCAGTAACTAATCCTAAACTTGACTAAAAAATACAGGTTGGACAGCAAATGAAAGATACATTAGTTGTTAATGCAATCGCTGTGTTATATTTTTAAAATTAACGTTACTACAACATACAGCGTGCGTTAACTTCTTGCAACTATAGGGGGTTCTGTTTCGCATCAGCATAATTTTCTCTACAGATTAAACTGCCTAGTACTCAATTCTTGCTCGTACAATATGCATATTATTGTTATTATTTGATAGAAAACACTCTCTAGTTTCTATAGCCGTTTGAATTATGTCTCTGAGTGGAACAGAACTCATTCTACAGCACTTTTCCTCCCAGTGAGTGAGTTTTCAGAACTCTTGGCCTCTGGTTCCAGATCAGTTTTAAAGCCACTGTTAATCCTATGAGGATACAAACACTGCCCACGCCTTCCTCTAGATGTCAGTAAGTGGTGACAATTTGAATGGAGTCGATTGCGCAATCATTGGCTCTATAAATCACCAAATACCGGAAGTAGCGTTCCTTTGGACACTGCGCTCAACGCAAGAAGGATATCTGACTGGCCTTTTTCCAAGCCTTGGTTTAGCCAGTAATATAGCGTCGGTCATCTTTTTACTCGTTATAGGTGTTAGAAACATCATAAGGTAGTTAATTTAAACCGTTTTATAGCAATTTATATCCGTTTAGTGCGATTTTGAGGCATTGCTTTGTAATAGACTTTGAAGCTCCGGGCACGTTTCGGGGTCCCGGTCGTACATTAGTGGGCATTTCGACGGACAAGTGGACATCTTTCGACCAAAAGAAGATTAGACCCAAGAAAGGATTTATTGTCCAAGATTCTGATGGGAGAACAGCTCATAGTAAGAACAATTTATGATGATAAATCGTGTTTCTGTCGAAAAATGTTAAGCGCTTATGCCGCCATTTTGTTTGCTATAGCTTCGCTTGGCGCAACCTGTATTGAAAAGTAAGGATAATTTAAAAAATGTAATTCCGCGATTGTATTAAGAATTAAATTGTCTATCAATCGCTGTCCACCCTGTATTTTTTTGTCAAGTTTATGAGTATTTCTGTATAAGACTAGATCACTGTCTAATATGGTGCAGGACATTTTCTGACCAGCTGAGCTACTTTTGTCATTGTCTAACCATGATTTTGGTGGCTAAATATGCACATTTTCGAACAAACTCTATATGTATGTTGTAATATGATGTTACAGGAGTGTCATCTGAAGAATTCTGAGAAGGTTAGTGAAAAAATGTATATATTTTGGCGATGATTACGTTATCGCTCTCTTTGGCTAGAATCAATGCTCTGGTAACGTTTGCATGTGGTATGCTATTATAACGATTTATTGTGTTTTCGCCGTAAAACACTTAGAAAATCTGAAATGTTGTCTGAATTCACAAGATCTGTGTCTTTCCATTGCTATGTGCTGTGTATTTTTAAGAAATGTTTTATGATGAGTAAATTGGTAATACACGTTGTTCTCTGTAGTAATTCTAGGAGCTTTGGTGAGATTTGTGATGCTGGCTGCAATGGCAAACTATGATTTATACCTGAAATATGCACATTTTTCTAACAAAACCTATCCTATACCATAAATATGTTATCAGACTGTCATCTGATGAGGTTTTTTCTTGGTTAGTGGCTATCAATATCTTAGTTTAGCCGAATTGGTGATAGCTACTGGTGTTGAGAGAAAATGGTGGACAAAGAAAAATGGTGATTTTTGCTAACGTGTTTAGCTAATAAATTTACATATTGTGTCTTCCCTGTAAAACATTTAAAAAATCTGAACTGGTGTCTTTATTTACAGGATCTGTATCTTACATTAGGTGTCTTGGACTTGTGATTTAATGATATTTAGATGCTACTATTTAATTGTGACGCTATGCTAGCGATGCTAATCAGTGTGGGGGGGGGGGGGGGTGCTCCCGGACCCGGGGTAGAGGCTCCTGAAAGGTTAAAGCGAGACCGCACCGAGATTAAAGGCGGCATATGAGTTTTACATTTTTCAACAGAACAACGAATTAACATCATATATAGTTCTTACTATTTGATTAGCTTCCATCAGAATCTTGGGCAAGGTGTCCTTTGTCCAAAAGAATCGTTGCTCGGTTGTAGATTGTCCTCTTCAACGTTCGAATTAGCAGTAAACATTAGCCATGTGGGCGAGACGTGCCCAAGTCCCTAGAAGGCAGCACAAATAAATATCCGAAAATCGCAATATACTGATATAAACTGATATAACTCGGTTTAATATAACAACATTATGATGTCTTTAACACCTATATCGAATAAAAACAGAGCCGGATATATCTAAGGGCTATAACGGGAGCGTTCTAGAACGACAGCCAGAGCTCCTTTCTGCGTCCTGGCGAAGAGAACAAAGGACGGTCCTCACGTTCCCAGCCCATTTATAAGCTCTCAGATCTGCCTAGCAACACCATTTCAATTCTCACTATTCACTGACATCCAGGGGAAGGCGTATGCAGTCCATCTCAACCAATAGAAGACAGGCAGATTTATAAACCGACCTCAGAACAGCCAGCAGATTTCAGCATTCTCACATCCTCATAGGAAAATTGCTCTAACTCCAGTTCTGTTTTACTCACAGATATAATTCAAACGGTTTTAGAAACTAGAGAGTGTTTTCTATCCAATAGTAATAATAATATGCATATTGTACGAGCAAGAATTGAGTACGAGGCAGTTTATTTTGGGAACGAAATTATTACAAAGTGCCAACAGCACCCCCTATTGAGAAAAGTTTAAATTGGGCACGATTTTTTCCCAAAGTGAAAACAGCGCCCCCTATTCACAAGAATGTTTTAATTGTAAAAGTCATTTTGCATATCCTACTCTCCCTGAGACAACCCCAGAGAGTGGGGTCACAGCCAGGGTCTGTCCTTATCAATGACAACCCTGGAGCAATTGAGGTTAAGTGCCTTGCTCAAGGGCACATTGACAGATTTTCACCCTGTCAGCTTGGGGATTAGAACTAGCAACCTCTCAATTACTGGTCCAACACGCTGACCGTTAGGCTACCTGCCTCCCCACATCTACCTCAATTACCTCGTACCCCTGCACATCGACTCGGTACTGGTATCCCGTGTATATAGACACAATGTCATTACTCATTGTGTATTTATTCCTCGTGTTATTATTTTTCTATTATTTCTCATTTTTTCTCTCTGCATTGTTGGGATGGGTCGTAAGTAAGAATTTCACTATTAGTATACACCTGTTGTTTACAAAGCATGTGACAAATACAATTAGATTTTGAGGTCACTTTCTGACCTCTGTCCATCGATGGCTGAGTCTAGTCAGTGACTGTTCATGAGGATTAGATGGCACTAGCTGACAGCTTTAGTTCACTCTGTTGTAGGGCAGTATAGCAGGTGTGTGTGAGTGAGTGTGTGAGTGTGTGTGTTGAGGGTAGTGTCATCTACAACTGAGCCTGGTGGGTGGATGATATACTGATATCTCCCCCTAGACAGCCATCTTTACATTAATCCTGATGCATCGCAAATGGCACCCTATTTTCAAGGTATTGCACCATTTTTGTCCAGGGCCCATAGGGTTCTGGAAGTAGGGTACTACATAGGGAATAGGGTGCCATTTGGGACACACACCTGGAGTAAATCTTTCAGCAAAATGCTGAGCCATGGATCGTTGAGAGAGAGAGCTATAGAGAGAGAAAGAGAGAGAGAGTTAATCTTCAGTTTATATTCATAGTTGATATTCAGCACGAGCAGTAAATAATTTTTCTGTAGCCAGCTCAATGGGTTCAAGTAGCAGAACAGGATACTGCAGACATGGCCTGATTGTAAGGGAAGGTACTGTAGATATCGATATGTTTTCGGTGGATCATGTTGTGTATTCGATGAGAGCACCTGTTTTGTTGGACTAGACATATATATACACAAAAGTATGTGGACACCCCTTCAAATTAGTGGATTTGGCTATTTCAGCAACACTCGTTGCTGACAAGTGTGTAAAATCGAGCACACAGCCATGCAATCCCTATAGACAAACATTGGCAGTAGAATGGCCTTACTGAAGAGCTTAGTTACTTTCAATGTGGCACCGTCACAGGATGCCACCTTTCTAACAAGTCCGCTCTTCAAACTTCTGCCCTGCTAGAGCTGCCCCGGTCAACTGTAAGTGCTGTTATTGTGAAGTAGATACGTCGAGGAGCAACAACGGCTCAGCAGGGGAAGTGGTCGGCCACACAAGCTCACAGAACGGGTCCGCTGAGTGCTGAATCGCATAGGGCGTAAAAATTGTCTGTCCTCGGTTGCAACACTCACTACCAAGTTCCCAACTTCCTATAGAAGCAACGTCAGCACAAGAACTGTTCGTCGGGAGCTTCATGAAATGAGTTTCCATGGCCGAGCAGCCACACACAAGACTAAGATCACCATGTGCAAGGCCAAGCATTGGCTGGAGTGGTAAAGTTCGCCACCATTGGACTCGAGGAAATGCGTTCTCTCGTGAGTGATGACTCACGCTTCACCATCTGGCAGTCTGACGGACTAATCTGGGTTTGGCGGATGCCAGGAGAACACTAAAGTTTGGTGGAGGAGGAATAATGGTCTAGGTCTGTTTTTCATGGTTCGGGCTCAGCCCCTTAGTTCCATTGAAGGGAAATCTTAACGCTACAGCATACAACAACATTCTAGACGATTCTGTGCTTCCAACTTTGTGGCAACAGTTTGGGGAAGGCCCTTTCCTGTTTCAGCATGACAATGCCCCCATGCACAGAGCAAGGCCCATACAGAAATGGTTTGTCGACTGGCCCGCACAGAGCCCTGACCTCAACCCCAGTAAAAACACCTGCGAGCCACCCGACATCAGTCACCCGACATCAGTGCCCAACCTCACTAATGCTCTTGTGGCTGAATGGAAGCAAGTCCCCGCAGCAATGTTCCAACATCTAGTGTAAAGTCTTCCCAGAAGAGTGGAGGCTGTTATTGCAGCATAGGGGGGACCAACTCCATATTAATGCCCATGATTTTGTAATGAGAATGAGATGAGCAGGTGTCCACTTACTTTTGGTAATGTGTACCTAGACATACCTTCTCGAGACAAACCTTGTAACTCTGATTCCCTCTGTAAGGTATTCATTATATACTGTATGTGTTACATACATATTTAATATCCAGATAATAAATCCCTTACAGTTGATACACATCTCCCCAGCAAGAAGGATTTTAAACGCAAACTTTCAACACCAAAAATCTAATTTTCAAAAAGCATGAGATTCAGATTGCGATTCAGATCATTGACTTTACTGACATTAATTTGTTTCTCTGAACAGGAAGAGGAAGAAGAAGAACAAGCATTCATACTGTCAATTTTGCTATGCATGGACCATACGTGTGCTGTTTTCAGAACCATGCACAGAGTCCCTAGAAACCAACGTTCTGGAACTATCAACCAGCGCCTGGGTAGTGTTGCTTTACATTGCAGTCAATACGAAAAGATCTAACGATCAGAGAACGCCTAAAATGCCACTTGACAACCAGTGTTAGTGAATTTAGCATCATGTTTTGTTAAAAAGTGATTACAATCTTGTCTCATCGCTGCATCTCCCCAACGGGCTCAGGAGAGAAGAAGGTCGAGTCATGTGTCCTCCAAAACATGACCGCCTAACCACGCTTCTTAAAACCCACTCGCTTAACCCGGAAGCCAGCTGCACCAATGTGTTGGAGGAAACACCATTCAACTGATGATCGAAGTCAGCCTGCAGGCGCCCGGCCCACCACAAGGAGTTGCTAGAGCGCAATGGCCCCCTTGGACAAACCCTCCCCTAACACAGACAATACTGGGCCAATTGTGCGCCACCCTATGAGACTCCCAGTCATGGCCGGTAATGACACAGCCTGAGATCAAACCCCAGACTGTAGTGACACCACAACACTGCGTTGCAGTGCCTTAGACCGCTGTGCCACTCGGCTTCACCTCATGGCTATGACCACATCACAGCCATGATAAAAATGTCATAACACATGGCCTATCGTATTATTGCCTAATTAATACATTTTTACCAATAAGAATGTATCCACTGTCGTGGGGACCGTCTGCCATGTTGGAAAGATTTTGAAATGCCACGTGTGCCTTTGAACGTTGACATACAGTATATGATTTCAGATGTAATCAAGGTCATACTTGACAGATATGTGTGCCTGTCAATCTACCATCAGAAGTCCTGTTTACATAAATTCTCTGATACATTTAATCTGAATAAAAAATACCAGTCTCACGAAATCAACAGTGAGGTGCATTTTATGGGAACCTAAAACAGTTATGTTACTACTGTCACACCCTGATCTGTTTCACCTGTCTTTGTGCTTGTCTCCACCCTCCTCCAGGTGTCGCCCATCTTCCCTATTATCCCCATGGTATTTATACCTGTGTTCTCTGTTTTCTGTTGCCAGTTCATCTTGTTGCGTCAAGCCTACCGGCGTTTTTCCAGTACTCCTGTTTTTCTCTAGTTCTGTTTTCAAGTTTTCCCGGTTTGACAATTCTACCTGCCCTTGACCCTGAACCTGCCTGCCATTCTGTACCTTGTGACACCGCCTTGGATTACTGAGCCTAATTGAGCCGTTTTGTACCTTTTGGACTCTGTTCTGGATTACCGACCTCTGCCTGCCCTTGAGCTGTCGTTTGCCTGCCCCTCTGTTTTTTGTAACAAACTTTTGTTACTTTGAAACTGTCTGCATCTGGGTCTTCTCCTGAGCCGTGATAACGTTTTCAGATATACACTACCGGTCAAAGGTTTTAGAACACCTACTCATTAGAGGGTTTATCTTAATTACTATTTTTTACATTGTAGAATAATAGTGAAGACATCAAAATTATGAATTAACACATATGGAATTGTGTAGTAACCAAAAACGTGTTCAAATAATCAAAATATATTTTATATTTGAGATTCTTTAAATAGCCATCCTTTGCCTTGATGACATCGTTGCACACTCTTGGCATTCTCTCAACCAGCTTCATGTCACCTGGAATGCATTTCAATTACCAGGTGTGCCTTCTTAAATGTTAATTTGTGGGATTTCTTTAGTTCTTAATGCTTTTGAGCCAATTAGTGTGGTGGGGGGGGGGGGGGGGGGGGGGGTAAACAGAAGATAGCCCTATTTGATAAAAGACCATATTATGGCAAGAACAGCTCAAATAAGCAAAGAGAAACGACAGTCCATCATTACTTTAAGACATGAAGGTCAGTGTCACGCCCTGACCTTAGATATCTCTGTTTTTCTATATATTTTGGTTAGGTCAGGGTGTGACTAGGGTGGGTACGCTAGTTTTGTATGTCTAGGCTTTTTGTCTGTCTAGGGCTTTTGTATGTCTATATTGGCCTGATATGGTTCCCAATCAGGGGGGGGGGGCACACGGGGAGATTGGAGGAGGCAGGGTTTAGACTTGAGCCAACTCCCCGTGCTTACCGTGGGGAGCGTGTGACTGGTCAGGCACCGTGTTATGCAGTGATGCGCACGATGTCTAAAGTGCGCATTCATAGCCTGGTGCGCTCTATTCCATTTCCCCCGCATTTGCCGCGCTAGAATTGGCATCCAGCCAGGATGGGTTGTGCCGGCTCAGCGCTCCTGGTCTCCAGTACACCTCTTCGGACCAGGATATCCTGCGCCGGCTCTACGTACTGTATCGCCAGTATGCCTTCACAGCTCAGTGCGTCCTGTGCCAGCGCCCCGCACTTATCGAGCTAAAGTGAGCATCCAGCCAGGACGCATTGTGCCAGCTCTACGCTCCAGATCTCCAGTGCGCATCCACAGTCCAGTACATCCTGTGCCTCTTCCCCACACTCACCCTGAGGTGCGTGTCATCAGCCCGGTGCCACCTGTACCGGTCCCATGCATCAGGCCTCAAGTGCGCATCCACAGTCCAGTACATCCTGTGCCTCTTCCCCACACTCACCCTGAGGTGCGTGTCATCCGCCCGGTGCCACCTGTACCGGTCCCATGCATCAGGCCTCAAGTGCGCATCCACAGTCCAGTACATCCTGTGCCTCTTCCCCACACTCACCCTGAGGTGCGTGTCATCAGCCCGGTGCCACCTGTACCGGTCCCACGCATCAGGCCTCGAGTACGCATCCACAGTCCAGTACGTCCTGTGCCTCTTCCCCGCACTCGCCTTGAGGTGCGTCATCAGCCCGGTGCCACCGGTACCGGTCCCACACATCAAGCGTCCAGTGTGCCTCCACAATCCAGGGCTTCCGGCGACAGTTCCCAGTCCAGAGCTTCCGGCGACAGTTCCCAGTCCAGAACTTCCGGCGACAGTTCCCAGTCTCAGTCCGGAACCTCCTGAGACGATCAACGGTTCGGAACCTCCTGAGACGGTCCACGGTCCGGAACCTCCTGAGACGGTCCACGGTCCGGAACTTCCTGAGACGGTCCACAGTCCAGAACCTCCTGAGACGGTCTACAGTCCGGAACCTCCTGAGACGGTCCCCGGTCCGGAGCCTCCAGCGACGGTACCCCGGTCCGGTGGCTCCAGCGACGAAGCCTTCAGCCACGGTCGGCGGTCCAGAGCCTCCAGCGACGGTCAGTGGTCCAGAGCCTCCAGCGACGGTCGGCGGTCCAGAGCCTCCAGCGACGGTCGGCGGTCCAGAGCCTCCAGCGACGGTCGGCGGTCCAGAGCCTCCAGCGACTGTCGGCGGTCCAGAGCCTCCAGCGACGGTCGGCGATCCAGAGCCTTCAGCAGGGGTTCTCAGACCAGAGCCTCCTGCAACGATCTACGGTCCGGTTCCTCCGGCGACGATCCACGGTCCGGTTCCTCCGGCAGCGATCCACGGTCCGGAGGCTCCGGCGATGATCCACGGTCTGTGGCCTCCAGAGATGACCCACGGTCCGGAGCTTCCAGAGCTGCGTCCAGAACCAGAGGGGGGGGGGGGGGGGGTGGGGTATTGTCACGCCCTGACCTTAGATACCTCTGTTTTTCTATATATTTTGGTTAGGTCAGGGTGTGAGTAGGGTGGGTACAATAGTTTTGTATGTCTAGGGGTGTTGTATGTCTAGGGGTTTTGTATGTCTATGTTGGCCTGATATGGTTCCCAATCAGAGACAGCTGGTTTATTGTTGTCTCTGATTGGGGATCATATTTAGGTAGCCATTTGCCTCGTTTGTGTTGTGGGATCTTGTCTACATTGAGTTGCCTGAGTGCACACCTGTAGCGTCACGTTTCGTTTGGTTGTTTTGTTTGGTGAGTTTCAGTTGATTAAAATTATGTGGAACTCTACTCACGCTGCGCCTTGGTCTCATCTTTACGACGATCGTCAATATGGAACATTTTAAGAACTTTGAAAGTTTCTTTAAGTGCAGTCGCAAAAACCATCAAGCACTGTGATGAAACTGACTCTCATGAGGACCGCCACAGGAATGGAAGTCCCAAAGTTCCCTCTGTCACGTTCTGACCCTAGTTCTTTTGTTATTTCTTTGTTTTAGTGTGGTCAGGGCGTGAGTTGGGTGGGTTGTCTATGTTAGTTTTTCTATGATTTTCTATTTCTGTTTGGCCTGATATGGTTCTCTATCAGAGGCAGCTGTCAATCGTTGTCCCTGATTGAGAACCATATTTAGGTAGCCTGTTTTCTATTGTGTTTTGGTGGGTGGTTATTTTCAGTCTTTGTGTGTCTGCACCAGACAGAACTGTTTCGGTTGTTTCTTTGTTGTTTTGTTATTCAGTGTTCAGTTTTGATTATTATTAAATATCATGACACTCATCATCATCACACTTACCACGCTGCACCTTGGTCCTCACCTTCTTCCACCGACGACAGCCGTTACACCCTCTGCTCCAGAGGATAAGTTCATTAGAGTTAGCGGCCTCAGAAATTGCAGCCCAAATACTTCACAAAGTTCAACTAACAGACAAATCTCAACATCAACTATTCAGAGGAGACTGCGTGAATCAAGCCTTCATGGTCAAATTACTGCAAAAAAACACTTCTAAAGGACACCAATAATAAGAAGAGACTTTCTTGGGCCAAGAAACACGAGCGATGGACAATTGACTGGTGTAAATTTGTCCTTTGGTCTGGAGTCCAAATTGGAGATTTTTGATTCCATCCACCGTGTCTTTGTGAGACGTGGTGTGGGTGAACAGATTATCTCTGCATGTGTTTTTCCCACTGTAAAGCATGGAGGGTGAGGTGTTATGGTGTGGGGATGCTTTGCTGGTAACACTGTCTGTGATTTATTTAGAATTCAAGTCAGACTTATCCAGCATGGCTATGACAGCATTCTGTCGACATCCCATCTGGTTTGGGCTTAGTGGGACTATCATTTGTTTTTCAACAGGACAATTACCCAACACACCTTCATGCTGTGTAAGGGCTATTTGACCAAGAAGGAGAGTGCTGCATCCTATGACCTGACCTCCACAATCCCCCGTACCTCAACCAAATTGAGATTGTTTAGGATGAGTTGGACTGCGGAGTGAAGGAAAAACAGCCAACAAGTCCTCAGCATATGTGGGAACTCCTTCAAGTCTGTTTGAAAAGCATTCCAGGTGAAGCTGGTTGAGAGAATGCCAAGAGTGTGCAAAGCTGTCATCAAGGCAAAGGGTGACTATTTACTAATATATAAAATATACTGTGATTTGTTTAACACTTTTTTGGTTACTACATGAGTAAGTTGAATGTCTTCACTATTATTCTACAATGTAGAAAATAATAAAAAATTAAGAAAAACTCTTGAATGAGTAGATGTTCTAAAACTTTTGACCGGTAGTGTATTATGATCCCGAGTGACACAGCGATCTAGGCACTGCATCTCAGTGCAAGAGGTATCACTGCAGTCCCTGGTTTGAGTCCAGGCTGCATCACATCCGGCTGTGATTGGGCGGTGCACAATTGGCCTAGTGTCTTCTGGGTTTGGCTGGGGTAGACCATCAATGTAAATTAGAATTTATTCTTAACTGACTTGCCTAGCTAAATAAAGGGTGAAAAAATGTTTGGAGAACCTTATTGAATTGTACTGTTTTGGTTTACAGCGTGGTGTGTGAGGCGCTAAAGCCTGCCTATATTTGCCTGTGCAATAGAATGCTATTTCATTTAGAATTGTTGCGCAATGATTGGGCTTACAAAATCATGTTTCATTCCAGCAGCAACAAAAAAGCTGTTTGAGGAGTTGAAGCAGCCTGGTAGCAGCAGCTTTCATGATGTCTGACAGATTTTCCACTCAAACTACGCTCTGTCTCTGAATTCTTTGCGAGTGTGATAAACAAGAAACATAACAACTTACTAAGATAAACACGAGTCAATTTAATTCCACCAAATTATGCAAATTAACATATAGACCAGTCAAATGTAATTACATCGACTGGTATTTCCATTGATGAATAGGCTAAAAAGCATTATTTTGCTGTTTTTATTTATTATTTTTTTACTGGCCAAAAGCCGGCTATTACCGACTAACGGAAACCCTGGTGCATGCATATGTGCGTGGATGCATGCATGTGTGTCCTTACTGGCTGTTGATACTTAGAAAAAAAGGTGCTATCTAGAACCTAAACAGGTTCTTCAGCTGTCCCCACAGGAGAATCCTTTGAAGAACCCTTTTTGGTTCCAGGTAGAACCCTTTCCCCAGAGGGTTCTACATTGAACCCAAAATAGTTCTGCCTGGAACCAAAAAGGGTTCTCTTATGGGGACAGCCGAAGAACACTTTTCAACCCTTTTTTCTGTATTCAGATGGTAGGTTGCCCTCCACACTGTGGCTGCTATGCTTCCTTAACCTGTCTAAGCCCAGGAAGGTAATCATCTTTTTATTGCCTTCACATTACTGAGGATCCACAGAATAATTCGTATAGCCTTTTTGGGGCATTGATGAAGGCCATGGAGATGCACCCTAAATTGCACACTATTCTCTATAGTGCACTATTTGTGAACAGGGCCCATAGGGCTCTCATCAAAAGTAGTGCACCATGTAGGGAATAGTGTGACATCTGGGATGTAGCCTATAGATTTAATGTTCTGTCATCTCCCCACAATAGCATAATAATTAAGCAATAATGCATGAGAGGCCATGTGTTATGACATTTTTCTCATGGCTGTGATATGGTCCTAGCCACGAGGTGAAGATGCCGGTGGTGGGGAAGTAACATTAGGTAGCGTTGATGATACGTAATCAGTTTAAAGTAATTAATAAAAGCTTGAATCTAAATGCAGGCAAGCCAAGCTCTGGGAGCGTGCGTGACTCTGACTTGAGTCGGAGTTGTCTCTGCTGGACTGGACATCACAAATAAATACACGGCTGCACTGTCGCATGAGGGTTCACGCGGTAAGTTAATTACTTTGCTTCGATAGATAATGGTAGCTATACATTTTAATGTTTGAACAGCCAGACATGACTTTGATGTACAAAATGTTGTGCAAAGTGAAACTGTTGTGTCACTGCTGTATTTCCACCCCATCATGGGTTTTTGATGATCTTTTGGAAGGTATTGTACCAGTTGAGCTGTCTCAATTGATATTGGCAGATATCAAGGTCTGTCGTTTGCCTGCCCTCTGTTTTGTAAATAAACTTCTGTGATTCGAACTGTCTGCATCTGGGTCTTATCCTGAGTTCTGATAGTCTTACCATTTGTATCGTTTTGATATTCCAACCGCAACCTCTCAATGATGTATTCTTCCTCAGCAATGGCAGCTGCAGCTCCTCGAGCCATAATACTTCACCTTGTTGATTCCGACCATACAAGGAAGATAAACCTCAGCTCCCGTCCAGCATCTGTTGATGACCTGATTAAACATTTTGAAGGCCAAGTTTGAGTTTGACGACAACTTCCGCTTGCAGTATGAAGACCCTGACTTTGATGGACAACTTACCTGCTTGATGGACGTTGAGGAGTTGCCACAAAAGGCAACACTGCACCTTTTATTGGAAGGAGGAGATACACGTTCTACAGCTGACACAGAAATACTTTCAGATGTGTCTTCCCCAGAGCGCCTCAGTAGGTGGCCGCCAGACGTTTTTCCCGTGCCTACTTTTGCATTAGAGGTAGAGTTGAAGCTTAGAGAAGGAAATGCTGCCTTTGAAAGGAATGGAAAATATCTTAAGTTGTCTAGAGACCAAAAACATGACATCTTAGAGAAAGTTTCTCCTGCTGTGTAAACGACAGAGAGTTAGGAAAGGCAGCTGAAGCTCTTGTTGCGAAACACCCCTGTCTGAAATACGCAAGGATCTGACACTGGGTGGAATGGATGGAAGAACAGCATCAAATTCAAGATGGGTAACTACAGAACCAAGTTGAGGAGAGCAGGATGTCAGGAGGTCTCCGTAAAGGCAGGAAAAAGGACCAAAGCAATCCACAGCAGGAACCACCGCACTCAATCAGAAAGAGACCTAAGCGGGCTGAAGTTAACTCCCCCCCCCCCCCCGAGTCTTTTGGCAGAGAAGCATTTAAAAGGCACCTGAGAGTTTGCTCTTTTGGCATTGGTTCCATTGTACCAGCTTCCTAATTAAACCAAGCTCAGCACAGTGATCTAAGGCTGTATATTTGAATCTTTCTCTGGTACCAGGTTAGATTAGTAAGCCTACGGTGTGTCATAAAATGAACATTTATGTATCTGTTTAGGAACCACGTGGTGCCCACACAAGGCATACAACTGTTCTCATTTACATTAAATAATAATCTGTTTTATAATCCCAAACTGACCTCAAAATGATTAATTGTTGACATTGTTGAACTGTTTTTCTTGTTTAGGAAAGGAACCCCAAAAGACACTTCCTCTGACCCCTTAATCATCATTACAGTAGCACGTTCACCAGGGTTGAGGTCACATGTTAGAGAACATAGTGCAATGTTGACAATTAAAGAGCACAGATTGGGGTCAATGGGGCAATGTCTCAGTGGAGGTCAGGTTCGGGCCAATTCCATTTTCAATTCAGTCAATTCAGGAATAAACTGAAATTCTAATATTTTCCTCAAAGGAGGCAATGAGGAAAATATTTGAATTTCAGTTTTCTTACCAAATCGTCTGAATTGAAAATGACTGACCCGAACCTGACCTCCACTGAGACATTGCCACATTGACCCCAATCTGTGCTCTTTAATTGTCAACATTGCACTATGTTCTCTAACATGTGAACCTTTTACTGTATCCTCTTTAAATGTACTCTTAACAGGAGTCTTTTCTGCAGGACATGTGTTATTGTTACTGCAACACTAAATCCATATTATTCCTGGTGTAAAAGTATTCAGTTATACATGTTTTTTTGTGTTTTTTCTATTTACATTGCAATTATTTTGTTGGAGTTGGTACTACAAAAAAACCTACGCAATCAGTTGCCACAAAGGTTTTGATTAGATGTACAACTACCTTTTGATTTAAATAAGTTATGGTTTTTAATTTGAATATTGGTTGTCACGATGTACAATAATTGTCACAGGTTAATGGCTAGGAAGTAAGCATAACACAAAAATATAAAGTTCATGCAACATGAAGTTTAGAGTAAAAGTACTTGAAAGGGGTGTGTTACATTTACTTTAACATAATGAGTTAAATTGATGTACAGTACAGTACCAGTCAAAAGTTTGGACACACTTACTCATTAAAGGGTGTGTCTTTACTTTTACCATTTCAAATTTACATTGTAGAATAATAGTGAAGATATCAAAACTATGAAATGACACATATGGAGTCATGTAAAAACTAAAAAAGTGTTAAACAAATCAAAATATATTTTATAGTTGAGATTCTTCAAATAGCCACCCTTTGACTTGATGACATCTTTGCACACGCTTGGCATTCTCTCAACCAGCTTCATGAGGTAGTCACCTGGAATTCATTTCAATTTAATAAGTGTGATATGTTAAAAGTTAATTTGTGGAATTTATTTCCTTCTTTATGCGTTTGAGGCAATCAGTTGTGTTGTGACAGGGTAGGGGTGGTATACAGAAGATAGTCCTATTTGGAAAAAGTTCCTATTGGATGGCAAGAACAGCTCAAGGAAGCAAAGAGAAATGACAGTCCATCATTACTTTAAGACAGACAGGTCAGTCAACCCAGAAAATGTCAAGAACTTTGAAAGTTTCTTCAAGTCCAGAAATAATCTGTCTATAAACAATTGTTGAAAAAATTACTTGTGTCATGCACAAAGTAGATGTCCTAACCGACTTGCCAAAACATTGTTATATATAATTTGTGGAGTGGTTGAAAAACAAGTTTTAGTGTCTCCAAGTGTATGTGGACTTAAACGGTACATAACATTTTAAATCATATTTTTCTTTATAATTTCCCACAAACCCTACCACCACTCCCCTGGTTGGAGTAAACTAATAAACAATAACACTTAGGCTTCTACATCCAGCTTATACATACTACAGTTGAAGTCGGGAAAATCAAAAGAAATCAGCCAAGACCTCCACAAGTCTGGTCCATCCTTGGGAGCAATTTCAAAACGCCTGAAGGTACCACGCTAATCTGTACAAACAATAGTACGCAAATATAAACACCATGGGACCACGCAGCCATCATACCGCTCAGGAAGGAGATGAAAAGTGCAAATCAATCCCAGAACAACAGCAAAGGACCTTGTGAAGATGCTGGAGGAAACAGGTACAAAAGTATCTACAGTAAAACGAGTCCTATATCAACATAACTTGAAAGGCCTCTCAGCAAGGAAGAAGCCACTGCTCCAAAACCACCATAAAAAAGCCAGACTACGGTTTGCAACTTCACATGGGGACAAAGATTGTACTTTTTGGAGAAATGTCGTCTGGTCTGATGAAACAAAGATAAAACTGTTTGGCCATACTGACCATAGATATGTTTGGAGGAAAAAGGGGGATGCTTGTAAGCCGAAGAACACCATCCCAACCGTGAAGCAAGGGGGTGGCAGCATCATGTTGTGGGGGTGCTTTGCTGCAGGAGGGACTGGTGCACTTC
Organism: Salvelinus fontinalis; assembly: GCF_029448725.1. Lineage (NCBI taxonomy): Eukaryota > Metazoa > Chordata > Actinopteri > Salmoniformes > Salmonidae > Salvelinus > Salvelinus fontinalis. The sequence goes on from NC_074705.1 coordinate 14,894,784, forward strand.
ACAAAATAGATGGCATCATGAGGCAGGAAAATTATGTGGATATATTGAAGCAACATCTCAAGACATTAGTCACTAAATCAAAGCTTGGTCGCAAATGGGTCTTCCAAATGACCCCAAGCATACTTCCAAAGTTATGGCAAAGTGGCTACAGGACAACAAAGTCAAGGTATTGGAGTGGCCATCACAAAGCCCTTACCTCAATCCCATAGAACATGTGTGGGCAGAACTGAAAAAGCGTGTGTGAGCAAGGAGGCCTACAAACCTGACTCAGTTACACCAGCTCTGTCAGGAGGAATTCACCCAACTCATTGTGGGAAGCTTGTGGAAGGCTACCTGAAACGTTTGACCCAAGTTAAAACAATTTAAAGTCAATGCTACCAAATACTAATTGAGTGTATGTAAACTTCTGACCCACTGGGAATGTAATGAAAGGAATAAAAGCTGAAATAAATCCTTCTCTCTACTATTATTCTGACATTTCACATTCTTAAAATAAAGTGGTGATCCTTTTTCTGTATTTTTACTAGGATTAAATGTCAGGAAATGTGAAAAACTGAATTGAAATGTATTTGGCTAAGGTGTGTGTAAACTTCCGACTTCAACTGTATATACATTTTAACGACACAATCTATTTTACAATAGTTAAATAAAAAATGTTTTTAGTCCTGGCCTTCCTCTATTTCTGATGTCCATTCAGTTTGATTTCTATTTGCCATACATTTTTAACTGTGCTATTTCACAAAAATTCTGAACCTATATACATTTTTTCTGACGCAGTTTATTTTACATTTGTTGTTGTTATTAGTCCTACCTTTCAGCTCCATTCAACCCCTCCCAAATAACACTTTGTTGGTTACTACATGATTCCATGTGTTATTTCATAGTTGTGATGTCTACACTATTATTCTACAATGTAGAAATAGTACAAATAAAGAAAAACCCTTGAATGAGTAGCTGTGTCCAAACTTTTGACTGGTACTGTATATTTTAAGTTACTGTAGATCATAGTAATACAGTTAATACATCAAATTACTTTGTTACCTGTATTCAAATTGTATATTAACAGTAATTATTAGGTACTGTATTAGATAAATACTTTCATAACAAAAACAAGCAATCAGTCGCCACATTATTTGGTTTTCCAGTACATTTACATTTAAGTCATTTAGCTTACAAATTGGAAAGTTCATACATATTCATCCTGGTCCCCCCCATGGGAATTGAACCCTGGTCCCCCCGTGGGAATTGAACCCACAACCCTGGCGTTGCAAGCGCCATTCTCTACCAACTGAGCCACACGGGACCACAGTACACTTTGCAATGAGCTGGAGCCAGTATACATTTTGAAAACATATACTTAATTGTTTGAACCCTGAACATTTTACTAAGGCATGTCTTATTTTGCTTCAAAGTAGCCTATCCAAAATCAAACCTTAGAAACATTGATGCGAACATTTTATAAAGACTCCCATATGCCATTGAAACCAGTTTCCTATTTCTCTCATGTTCTATTGGTTTTCAGATCAACATTTCAATTTTCATCTCTGTCACATGAAACGCTCACATGTGCAGTGCGCTTTTGACATCAGTGAACATTTGCTCGCAGCCTACTGCCATGTGAGCATTGCTGCGCTTATATTCTGAAGAAATAGTTGATTCAAAAGTTAAGCAAAACACTTGGTTCTTTTGCATCAGCCTCATTACTTTATTATCATTTTTATTATGTAGTCTAGGCCTACTTGTTGTATGAATTTAGGATCTATCGTCCCACTATCGTCCCACAACTGAGTCTGGAATAGACTATTTATTTTTCGCGCACGCGTCCCACGTTGCATCCTCGAGTTGCACGTTCTAGTAGAATGAATTACCATAATCTAAATGTGATTTCTGTCTTTCTGTGCACCGTGGGTGGACGCCCTAATCAGGTTATGCACTCAATGCATATGGATCCGGTAAATTTCTTAAATGTCCGGTAAATTAAAATGCTGCCGGTCAAATATCCAGCACCACATTTTTTAATGGAAACCCTGGCACACACGCACGCACATTCACTTCCTTGTTAGAGCTTCTCTGGATTTCACAAAATATATGAAAATGAAAATGCCAGTTGCTTAGGAAACGAGAGCAAGGGCATGTCGGTGTTGCATTTAACTGTGAATTGCCCAAGTTGCCCTCAGGCCCTCATCTATCTTGTAAAATGTGCTGACCCTCCAAACTGCTAGGATATTAGGTCTCCCTTAAAACAAATATGCTTTCCTTCTTCCCTTCCACCTCTCGTCCCCTTCACCCCATTCCTCAATCCCTCCATCCCTCAACAGCAACCTAAGATATTGGGTCTCCCTATTCAACAAGCTAGCGTTCCTTTTTTTCATCCACCTCTCCTCTCCACTGCCTCCCCATCTCTTCGCTCCACCCCTTAACAACAACCTAGCTGTTCCTCCTTTCCCCCTCTCTTCCTCCATCCCCTCCTCTACCCTGGGAAATAAACCTGGACCGGATGTGCCACATAAATAGCGGGCCCTTGAAAAGTATTTATAACATGCATTCAGGCCGCTGTGCTGGATAACTGTGCCTGCATGTGATCTCCAAACAATTATCACAATCTGCACACGACATTCTATCTCTTTGTGTCGAGTGCTCTTTCGAAGCTTCACTGACTGTGTACGCCAATGCCATGTTCTCTATTTTTATCACTCTGCCATCCTACTCTCTTTAGAGTAACAGTTTGTACCTTTGGAAGTAGCCCCCTGCCAAGAAGAAAATGATCACATAATTGATGCATTTAGTGGACCAGACTGTTGCTCATAATTCAGATTTTTGTTGTTGTTCATAAAATCATCCATCTCCACACTTTTCCTGAGCACCAGTAAGCCACATAATAGTAGTTAATTGGATTTACATAGCACTTTTCCAGATGCTCCAAGCTTACATGAACAAAAATAGAAACACAACTTGCAACAATTTCAAATATTTTACCTAGTTGCATTTCATATAAGAAAATCTGTAAATTCATTAGGCCCTAATCTATGGACTTTACATGACAGAGAATAAACAAATGCATCTGTTGGTCACAGATAAAAGGTAGGGCGTGGAACAGAAAACCAGTCAGTATCTGGTGTGACCATCACTTGCCTCATGCAGCGCGACACATCTCCTTCGCATAGAGTTGATCAGGCAGTTGATGGTGGCCTGTGGAATGTTGTCCCACTCCTCTTCATTGGCTGTGCGAAGTTGCTGGATATTAGCCGGAACTGGAACACGCTGTCATACACGTCGACCCAGAGCATCCCAAACATGCTCAATTGGTGACGTGTTTGGTGAGTATGCAGGGACATTTTCAGCTCCTAGGAATTGTGTACAGATCCTTGCAACATGGGGCTGTGCATTATCATGCTGACACATGAGGGGATAGCGGCAGATGAATGGCACGACAATGGGCCTCAGCATCCCGTCACAATATCTTTGTGCATTGAAATTGCCATAAATAAAATGCAATTGTGCTCATTGTCTGTAGCTTATGCCTTCCCATACCATAACCTCACCGCCACCATGGGGCAGTCTGTTCACAACGTTGACAGTAGCAAACCGCTCACCCTGTCACGTCTGTTCCCGCTTTCCCCCCCCTGGCGCTTGAGGGCGCCAGGCTGCCCTGCATCACGCACTCCTTCCATCATTTACGCACACCTTCCTTCCCTCGTCACGCGCATCAGCGATATTGGACTCACCTGGACTCACTCAATCACCTGTTTATTACCTCCTCTATATTTGTCAGGTCCCCAGTTCTGTTCCCGCTGCTGCGTTGATTGTTTTTTGTCTTTGTTTTCTGCCCCGATTGGCTCGGATGGCGCCCATCCCACGTCGGGCCTCAGCCAGATTGTCAGTTCTTGTTCGCCCAGCCGGTCCAGGAGTTTTTTTGTTGTTGTTGTTTTTTTGGTGACGTCGGGGTGGATTCCGCCGCCGATGGAACCCGGGGTGCCTAAGCCACACCCGGGGTGCCTGGCTTGAGAGGTTTCCTTGCCTCGGTTGGCTCGGCGGCTTCCCATCCCACGTCACTCTCCACCAGATCATCGGGCTCCCTTGCTGCATCAGGATCAACAGGCGTCTAGCCTCAGTCAGATTGTCTGGCTTGCATGCCCCAGCCGGCTCGCCAGGCTCTCACGCTCCTGCCGGTTCGTTGGGCTCCCACGCCCCATCCGGCTTGCACAGCGCCCATTTTCTCGGACGGTTCACCCAGGTGGGGCGCCCCAAGGGGGGGGGGGGGGGGGGGGTACAGTTCTGCTCCCGCTCCCCCCCCGGGGCTTGAGGTCGCCAGGCTGTCCTGCATCACACAATCCTTCCATCATTTACACACACCTGCCTTCCCTCGTCACGCGCATCAGCGATATTGAACTCACCTGGACTCACTCAATCACCTGTTTATTACCTCCTTTATATTTGTCAGTTCCCCAGCTCTGTTCCCCGCTCCAGCATGTATTGTCTTTTGTTTGGGTTAAGTGTTTGCTGACGGTATTCCAGTCTCGTTCCATGTCCGTTATTTATTGTTTTACTCTCCGTACCTGCTTCATCTCTCCAGCGTCATTCCATGTGGCACACCCACACAACGCCATACACGTGGTCTGCGGTTATGAGGCTGGTTGGACATACTGTCAAATTCTCTAAAACGACATTGGATGCAGCTTATGGTAGAAGAATGAACATTAAATTCTCTGGCAACAGTTCTGGTGGACATTCCTGCAGTTAGCATGGAATTTGCAAACTCCATCAAAACTTGAGACATCTGTGGCAGTGTAGTGTGACAAAACTGCACATTTTAGAGGGGCATTTTATTGTCCCCAGCACAAGATGCACCTGTGCTCAAGCTTTTCAATCAGCTTCTTAATATGCCACACCTGTTAGTTGGATGGATTATCTTGGAGAAATGCTCACTAACAGGGATGTTAACAAATTTGTTAACAACATTTGAGAGAAATACTACATACTGGGTGTTTCTCAATATGCATACTACCGTGCTCCACACTCCCATGCTCCGAGTGCATTCTCCGACCTCGTTCTCTTGAGTACAATTTTGTGAGGACAAGATTGAGGAGAATGCATAAAACAATACATTTGAGAAGCACTACTAAAGACCACCAATAACAAGAAAAGACTTGCTTGGGCCAAGACACACGAGCAATGGACATTAGGCCGGAGGAAATCTGTCCTTTGGTCTGATGAGTCCAAATTCAAGATTTTTGGTTCCAACCGCCGTGTCTTTGTGAAACACAGAGTAGGTGAACAGATGATCTCTGCATGTGTCGTTCCCACCGTGAAGCATGGAGGAGGAGCTGTGATGGTGTGGGGGTGATTTGCTGGTGACACTGTCAGTGGTGTATTTAAAATTCAAGGCATACTTAACGAGCATGGTTTCCACATCATTCTGCAGCGAAACGCCATCCCATCTGGTTTGCGCTTAGTGGGACTATCTTCTTTTTTTTTTACAGGACAATGACCCAAAACACACCTCCAGACTGTGTAAGGGCTATTTGACCCAGAAGGAGAGTGATGCATCCATCAGATGACTCCCGAGTGGCGCAGTGGTCTAAGGCACTGCATCACAGTGCTAGTTGCGTCGTTACAGACCCTGGTTCAATTCCAGTCTGTATCACAACCAGCTGTGATTGGTAGTCCCATAGGGCAGTGTTCAATTGGTCCAGCGTCATTAGAGTTTGGCCAGGGTAGTCTGTCATTGTAAATAAGAATTTGTTCTCAACTGACTTGTCTAGTTAAATAAAATAAAAAAATTACCTGACCTCAACCCAATTGGGATGAGTTGGACTGCAGAGTGAAGGCCAGAAAGTGCTCAGCATATGTGGGAACTATTTCAAGACTGTCCAAACTTTTGACTGGTACCGTATGTGGAGAACACCCTGCAGGTCTGGTCCTGTAGGCAGCAGATATAAAATATAAAAGCCTTGAGTTAAGTGCTATATCGCTAGTGTTGAGAGAGAGAGGGGTTTAATGAGACGCATGATATAATTAGAGACAATCAGTGTTTTGCAGATTGCAGAGAATTCAGACAGATTAGCATAACTCAATAAAGCCATTAGATATCGACAAGCTGCCAGACCGGTCTCATGGATGGCAAGTATTGTATGGTCACCATAGAAAAATTATAACTAGAAGGAATCTGAGTGGCAATGCCCATTCTAGTAGTTCTATAATTGTCACAAACTGCATACAGTGTATGCTATACTAGACAGAGCTTGCAGAGGAGTGACTGCATACACACGTACAGTCGATTGAAAAAGAAGCAGTTTGAATATCTTCAAATGCTCTGTTACCAGTTTTATCCATTTAAACCTCCCAAGTCAGTCAGCAATGGAGCCATCCTTTAGTCTTGATAGACTGGTCTGAAAACTATCAGAGGGTGCTACTTCAGTTTGAGGGGATTCTGTAGATGTGTTCCACATGTCACCCTATAGGCCCACTAACTACTAACCTACTTACCAGGGCTGGAGATCTTAAAACATAAATAAATTATTCAAAATAATAAACTGGCTTTATTTACAAATTAGTAACAATGTCTCACCCCAAATTAGTAACAATGTCTTTTTCTCGCTCATTTTACGTTATTTGAAAACAAAATAATCTCCAAAATATTTGTCACGTTCCTGACCTGTTTTCTGTTGTTTTGTGTGTGTTTGGTTGGTCAGGGCGTGAGTTGGGGTGGGTATTCTATGTTGTGTGTCTAGTTCGTCTGTTTCTATGTTCAGCCTGATATGTTTCTCAATTAGAGACAGCTGTCAATCGTTGTCCCTGATTGAGAATCATATATAGGTGGCTTGTTTTGTGTTGGGGATTGTGGGTGGTTGTTTCCTGTCTCTGTGTTTGTGGTCTGCACCAGATAGGACTGTCTCGGCTTTCACGTTTTGTTATTTATTAATGTTCACTGTTTATTGTTTAATTAAACATGTCGAACACTAACTGCGTTGCATTTTGGTCCTCTCCTTCATCCCAGGAAGAAAGCCGTTACAATATTAAGGGGCATTGCGCTAATAATGGCGATAGACTAAGAAACGTTCATGCTGTTCTGTTCTTAGTGCCAGTCTGCACATTCAAACTAAAACAATGTAACTAATAATGGCATCTTTATGCTTTCGTAAATCCCTCTCTAGGTTTCTTCCTAGGTTTTGGCCTTTCTAGGGAGTTTTTCCTAGCCACCATGCTTCTACACCTGCATTGCTTGCTGTTTGGGGTTTTAGGCTGAGTTTCTGTACAGCACTTCGAGATATTAGCTGATGTACGAAGGGCTATATAAAATAAACTTGATTGATTAATAAAATAATGATAAAGTACTCTTTCAAAATGCCAATGTTTATTTAGTTGTGGATCCATAACGAATTACTATGGGAATAAATATCACTGAATTACAGAAATACCCTCTAATCCTCCATTTGTAATTATTGGCGGAGAGTCACGTCATATTTTTTGATATACTGTAGGCCTACCATTGGCGACATGAGTCTCACTTGTGTTGAGTAATGTGCTGTTAACCACTCCTGTTGCATGTCACTCCTGCTGTGCTGATGGTTGGGTTGAACTCTGCATGGTACTTTCAGTGATGCATTATCGTTTTGAATTAAAATTGCTATCTGAGATTAAAATATCAACAAAGCGAACACCCAACACTTTTTTGCAAAAATATTTTTGGTATGGGCGCGGATAAATTAATTTAACTAAGCTCATGGGGAATTTGTAAGTTATATTCTTAAATAATAAATGTCTTAAATAATAAATGTTTAAATGTATATAATTCATTTAAAAGTCCCAAAATGTACAATGTACAAATCAAAGTTTGCCCCTTTAAGGACCACATTAAACAACAAAAACTATCAAAATGAACTTTGACAGACCATGTAAGTACGCCATGTAATTTAAACAACATTAATTGTAAGGAACATAAAATATTACTGACATCTGAATGGCAAAATATAAAAAATCAAGAAGCCATGTTGTTTTGTCATCTTTGCCAAGGTCAATATGGTCTGGTGTTTACAAGCAGCACAAATATTACAATCCAAAATTTAGTCGGCTACTTTCCTTTCCTTCTCCAATCTCCTGCGGTCGTTTTTTCATTCAGCTGCCAGTGTACATGTAAATGGAGGTGGGTCAGAAATGAATCCAATTCTAAATGTGTGCCTCCGAAATGGCACCCCATTCCCTTAGTAGTGCACTACTTTCGACCAGAGCCCTATGAGCCGTAGTCAAAAGTGTATCGGGGATAGGGTGCCATTTGTGTTCTAGTGTCCCCTCCAATCTCCATGCCCTATCCATCTGTTGTCCGTGCTGTCCCGATGTGTGTGCTGTGTGATGATGTCATTACTTAAGCCCCTGGCTTTCCTCCAAGTATCATTGGCCAGTCACACAGAGAGAGAGAGACAGTTTGGTCTAGTCGGGTGGTAAAAATACCAAAGGTCACTGACAGGAGTGTGTGTGTGTGTGTGTGTGTGTGTGTGTGTGTGTGTGTGTGTGTGTGTGTGTGTGTGTGTGTGTGTGTGTGTGTGTGTGTGTGTGTGTGTGTGTGTGTGTGTGTGTGTGTGTGTGTGTGTGTGTGTGTACGCGCGCACAGATCACCTGTGGATCACATTGTTGAGTGTTGTTTCAGTTGGAGAAGATTCTGAAAGCCCCCGAGGAACATATTAGTTTGTCAACACATTCATTTACTGAAGCTTTTTGGATATGGAAGCATAGAGTTGGAATCACTATTTATGATTCTATTTCTATGTTTGTAGATTCTCTTACGGTGATGTAGCAACTGTGACGCAGAAACAGTTTAGGTGACATAGCGTCATCAGAAGCAGTGGATCATAGCAGGGGGTTTAATATTGGGCCAAATGACCCATGCTCCTCTATTAAATGTTGTTTTACCATGGTGAACTGGCACAAGACCCTGGATCTCAGTAGAGTGTGTGTTTGCGTGCGGAAGTGTGTGTGTGTCAGGCTGTGCTGATGGTAAACAACAACACATAATACCAAGGGCCATTATCAGGGACATCAGCTGTCCTATCTGTGTCCAATGGTCTGTAGCACCTCTTTCGTCCACAACACATCTGCAGTGAATTGTTTGGTGTGAAGTGGAGTGCACAATAAACAGTGCTGCTGACATAATGACAGGGAGAAAGAGATCCGTTTGGGTTTCACCATTGGATATAATTTTCATTTCTCCTTCTCCGAAATATGTTTTATTGTATATTTTTTTGCACATTGATTTGAATTGTATGTTACACTATAATATACTATTATTATTATTATTTATATATCTCACACTTTTCATAAGCAAGCAAGAAAATGCTCACCCAAAGACGCCGCTCCTAGTAGCCGGGGACTTTAATGCAGGGAAACTTAAATCCATTTTTTTTTCCATCCATCCTGCTTAAAAGCAAAAATTAAATCAGGAAGCACCAGTGACTAGATCAATAAAAAAGTGGTCAGAGGAGGCAGATGCTAAGCTACAGGACTGTTTTGCTAGCACAGACTGGAATATGCACCATGTGGGTGTGGCAGTGGCAACTCTGCTCTCTGTCTGCAATAGACTGCAGACAAACACCAACACAGTGACATAGGCTACAGCTCAACACGTCGTCCCCACAGTGACTGTACGTACATACCCCAACCAGAAGCCATGGATTAAGGCAGCATCTGCACTGAGCTAAAGGCTAGAGCTGCCGCTTTCAAAGAGTGGGACGCTAACCTTGAAGCTTATAAGAAATCCTGCTCTGCCCCCCGACGAACCATCAAACAGGACTAAGATCGAATCATACTACACCGGCTGTGACGCTCGTCGGATGTGGCAGGGCTTGCAAACCTTTACAGACTACAAAAGGAAGCACAGCCGAGAGCTGCCCAGTGACACGAGCCTACCAGACGAGCTAAACTACTTCTATGCTCGCATCGAGACAAATAACACTGAAACATGCATGAGAGCACCAGCTGTTCCATAAGACTGTGTGATCACGCACTCAGCAGCCGATTTGAGGAAGACCTTTAAACAGGTCAACATTCACAAGGCCGCAGGGCCAGACAGATTACCAGGACATGTACTCCAAGCATGCGGAAAGTGGAAAGTGTCTTGACATTTTCAACCTCTCCCTGTCTGAGTCTGTAATACCAACATGTTGTAAGTAGACCACCATAGTCCCTGTGCCCAAGAACACTAAGGTAACCTGCCTAAATGACTACCGGCCCATAGTACTCACGTCTGTAGCCATGTAGTGCTTTGAAAGGCTGATCACGGCTCACATCAACACCATCATCGCAGAAACCCTAGACCCAAACTCCAATTTGCATACCGTCCCACAGATCCACAGATGATGCGATCTCCATTGCACTCCAACTGCCCTTTCCCACCTGGACAAACGGAACACCTATGTGAAAATGCTATTCATTGACCGTAGCTCAGCGTTCAACACCAGAGTGCCCTCAAAGATCATCAATAACCTAAGGACCCTGGGACTAAACACCTCCATCTGCAACTGGATCCTGGACTTTCTGGCGGGCCGCCCCCAGATGATAAGGATCGGTAACAACACATCCGCCACACTGATCCTCAACACGGAGGCCTCACTAGGGATGCGTGCTCAGTCCCCTCCTGTGTTCTCTGTTCACTCATGACTGCACGGCCAGGCACTACTCCAATACCATCATTAAATTTGCCCATGACACAACAGTGGTAGGCCTGATCACCGACAACGATGAGACAGCCTATAGGGAGGAGGTCAGAGACCTGGCCGTGTGGTTCCAGGACAACAACCTCTCCCTCAACGTGATCAAGACAAAGGAGATGATTGTGGACTACAGGAAAAAGAGGACCGAGCATGCCCCCATTCTCATCGACGGGGCTGCAGTGGAGCAGGTTGAGAGCTTCAAGTTCCTTGGTGTCCATATCACCAACAAACTAACATGGTCCAAGCACACCAAGACAGTTGTGAAGATGGCAAGACAAAACCTTTTCCCCCTCAAGAGACTAAAAAGTTTTGGCATGGGACCTCAAATCCTCAAAAGATTTTACATCTGCACCATCGAGAGCATCCTGACTGGTTGCATCACTGCCTGGTATGGCAGCTGCTCGGCCTCCGACCGCAAGGCAGTACAGAGGGTAGTGCGAACTGCCCAGTACGTCGCTGGGGCCAAGCTTCCCGCAATCCAGGACCCCTATACTTGGCGGTGTCAGAGGAAGACCCTAAAAATTGTCAAAGACTCCAGCCACACGAGTCATAGACTGTTCTATTTGCTCCCGCACGGCAAGCGGTACTGGAGCACCAAGTCTAGTTCCAAGAGGCTTCTAAAACAGCTTCTACCCCCAAGCCACAAGACTCCTGAACATCTAGTCAAATGGCTACCCAGGCTATTTGCAGTGCCCCCCCACCTCCTCTTTACAACACTGCTACTCTCTGTTGTCATCTATGCATAGTCACTTCATAACTCTATATACAGTTGAAGTCGGAAGTTTACGTACAACTTAGCCAAATATACAAAGAATAAAAAGAAACATCCTCTCACTGTCAACTGCGTTTATTTTCAGCAAACTTAATATGTGTAAATATTTGTATGAATACAACAAGATTCAACCACTGAGACATAAACTGAACAAGTTCCACAGACATGTGACTAACATAAATGGAATGCCGTGTCCCTGAACAAAAGGGGGTTCAAAATCAAAAGTAACAGTCAGTCTCTGGTGTGGCCACCAGCTTCATTTAGTACTGCAGTGCATCTCCTCCTCATGGACTGCACCAGATTTGCCAGTTCTTGCTGTGAGCTGTTTTCCCACTCTTCCACCAAGGCACCTGCAAGTTCCCAGACATTTCTGGGGTGAATGGCCATAGCCCTCACCCTCCGATCCAACAGGTCCCAGATGTGCTCAATGGGATTGAGATCCGGGCTCTTCGCTGGCCATGGCAGAACACTGACATTCCTGTCTTGCAAGAAATCACGCACAGAACGAGTAGTATGGCTGGTGGCATTGTCATGCTGGAGGGTCATGTCAGGATGAGCCTGCAGGAAGGGTAACACATGAGGGAGGAGGATGTCTTCCCTGTAACGCACAGCGTCAAGATTGCCTGCAATGACAACAAGCTCAGTCGGATGATGCTGTGACACATTGCCCCAGACCATGATGGACTCTCCACCTCCAAATCGATCCCGCTCCAGATACAGGCCTCAGTGTAACGCTCATTCCTTTAACGATAAACGCGAATCCGACCATCACTCCTGGTGAGACAAAACTGCGACTCGTCACTTTTTGCCTGTCCTGTCTGATCCATCGATGGTGAGTTTCTGCCCAGAAGCGAAGTTGTTGCCGGTGATGTCTGGTAAAGACAGGCCTACAAGCCCTCAGTCCAGCCTCTCTCAGAATATTGCGGACAGTCAGCACTGATAGAGGGATTGTGCGTTCATGGTGTAACTTTGGCAGTTGTTGTTTCCATCCTGTACCTGTTCCGCAGGTGTGATGTTCGGATGTACCGATCCTGTGCAGGTGTTTTTACACGTGGTCTGCCACTTATGAGGACGATCAGCTGTCCATCCTGTCTCGCTGTCTTAGGTGCTGTCTTAGGCGTCTCACTGTACGGACATTGCAATTTATTGCCCTGGCCACATCTGCAGTCCTCATGCCTCCTTGCAGCATGCTTAAGGTACGTTCACGCAGATGAGCAGGGACCCTGGGCATCTTTCTTTTGTGTTTTTCAGAGTCAGTAGAAATGCCTCTTTAGTGTCCTAAGTTTTCATAATTGTGACCTTAGTTGCCTACCGTCTGTAAACTGTTGGTGTCTTAACGACAACTCATTAATTGTTTATGGTTCATTGAACAATCATGGGAAACAGTGTTTAAACCCTTTACAATGAAATAATGAAGTTATTTGGATTTTTACAAATTATCTTTGAAAGACAGGATCCTGAAAAAGAGAAATTTCTTTTTTTGCTGAGTTTACATTTAAACTCAGTTTTTTCACAATTCCTGACATTTAATCCTAGTAAAAATTCCCTGTCTTAGGTCAGGAAGGATCCCCACCTCATTTTAAGAATGTGAAATGACAGAATAATAGTAGAGATAATTATTTATTTCAGCTTTTATTTCTTTCATCACATACTCAGTGGGTCAGAAGTTTACATACACTCAATTAGTATTTGGTAGCATTGCCTTTACATTGTTTAACTTTAACATTTCGGGTAGCCTTCCACAAGCTTCCCACAATAAGTTGGGTGAATTTTGGCCCCTTCCTCCTGACAGAGCTGGTGTAACTGAGTCAGGTTTGTAGGCCTCCTTGCTCACACACGCTTCTCAGTTCTGCCCACACATTTTCTATGGGATTGAGGTCAGGGCTTTGTGATGGCCACTCCAATACCTTGAATTTGTTTTAATCCATTTTGCCACAACTCTGGAAGTATGCTTGGGGTCATTGTTCATTTGGAAGAACCATTTGCGACAAAGCTTTAACTTCCTGACTGATGTCTTGAGATGTTGCTTCAATATATCCACATAATTTTCCTACCTCATGATACCATCTATTTTGTGAAGTCCACCAGTCTCTCCTGCAGCAAATCAACCCCACACATGATGCTGCCACCCATGCTTCACGGTTGGGATGGTGTTCTTTGGCTTGGAAACCTCCCCCTTTTTCCTCCAAACATAACGATGGTCATTATGGCCAAACAGTTCTATTTTTGTTTCATCAGACCAGAGGACATTTCTCCAAAAAGTATGATATTTGTCCCCATGTGCAGTTGCAAACCGTAGTCTGGCTTTTTTATGGCGGCTTTGGAGCAGTGGCTTCTTCCTTGCTGAGTGGCCTTTCAGGTTATGTCAATATAGGACTCGTTGTACTGTGGATATAGATACTTTTGAACTTGTTTCCTCCAGCATCTTCACAAGGTCCTTTGCTGTTGTTCTGGGATTGATTTACACATTTCTCACCAAAGTACATTCATCTCTAGGAGACAGAACGCATCTCCTTCCTGAGCGGTATGACGGCTGCGTGGTACCATGGTGTTTATATTTGCGTACTATTGTTTGTACAGATGAACGTGGTACCTTCAGGCGTTTTGAAATTTCTCCCAAGGATGGACCAGACTTGTGGAGGTCTACAATTTGTTTTTCTGAGGTCTTGGCTGATTTATTTAGATTTTCCCATGATGTAAAGCAAAGAGGCACTGAGTTTGAAGGTAATCTGTCTGTAAACAATTGTTGGAAAAATGACTTGTGTCATGCACAAAGTAGATGTCCTACCCGACTTGCCAAAACTATAGTTTCTTAACAAGTAATTTGTGGAGTGGTTGAAAAACTGGTTTTAATGACTCCAACCTAAGTGTATGTAAACTTCAGACTTCAACTGTACATACAACCTCAAATAACCGGTGCCCCTGAAAATTGACTCTGTTTCAGTTGCCCCCGGTATTTTGTCTCGCTATTATTATTTCACTGCTGCTCTTTATTTTTTGTTTAAAAAAAATAAACTGCATTGTTGGTTAGGGGCTGGTAAGTAAGCATTTCACTTTACGGTCTACACCTGTTGTATTAGGTGCATGTGACTAAAAACATTTAATTTGATTTGATAATGAAAAAGCTAATGAAATAGGCCTACACATATTCTCTGCCTCACAGTGGATATATTTGTGATTCCACATCTTCTAAACAATGTCAGTAGCATACCCCGCTATTTAATATTGTACAGGTGACGATTACGTTGCTATGAGCAGAAGACACGATTACTTTTTTCTCAGGGAGCCCCTTGAGAAGTTTCTCCTGTGCATCCCAAATGACACCCTATCCCCGATAAAGTGCACTACTTTTGACTAGAGCCCTATGGGCCCTGGACAAAAGTAGTGCACTAATTAAGGGAATAGGTTGCCATTTGGTACGTAGCCTCTGTCAGCAATCAAATGTGCGATCCCCCCAGAGATGATTGACAGGGAATGAGGATACGGAGACCAGCCTGATGATGATGGACTCTCAGCCATTATCATCTCGGTGTCCCACTGTCTCTCTCTCTCTCTCTCTCTCTCTCTCTCTCTCTCTCTCTCTCTCTCTCTCTCTCTCTCTCTCTCTCTCTCTCTCTCTCTCTCTCTCTCTCTCTCTCTCTCTCTCTCTCTCTCTCTCTCTCTCTCTCTCTCTCTCTCTCTCTCTCTCTCTCTCTCTCTCTTTCTCTCTGTCTTGCTCGCTCTTGTGTTCTCTTTTCTCTCCGTTTGTCTCTCTTTCTCTTCTCTCTCTCTCTCTCTCTCTCTCTCTCTCTCTCTCTCTCTCTCTCTCTTTTCTCTCTCTGTGATGTGTCAATGACATTGTCTTCTGAATCTTGATTTGGTTACACAACAGGAGAACTGAATAGTGTGGAATATTATTGTGTTCTGACCCACATTATATATTTGTGTATATATATATATATATATATATATATATATATATATATATATATATATATATATATATTCTAATAGTGTATTGTCAGTATACAAGGTTGTACAATTAATATCACAACACCATGAATGAGGAATGGTTCATTGTGTCCGTGGTGCACAATTATATAAATATCAATCTGACAGTTTTTTTACTCTGATGATAAACTGACACAGTGTTCAGATACACAAAAGAATTTTCAATCATGAATTTGCTCAGTTGCGGATGCTGAATATAAAGAAGCTTGCTTGGCGCTTACCTCATGGCGATGTGCAGGTAGAGTAAAGCAAGAGGTCTCTATCAGGGAGCAGCACAGGGGATGGTAACCTTGGACAACCTTGTCCATGGACGTTCCCTTGAATGTAAACAAGAGCTGGGAGCATCCCAAATGGAACCCTGTTTCCTATGTATTGCTCTACATTTGACCAGAGCCTAGAGAATAGGGTGCAGTTTTTGACAAAGCCCTGTCCATGTGCTGGCAGAATCAAAATACACTCGTGTTTAATCTTGTAAAGATAATGACGGTTAACATCATTAATCCAGTTGCACAATATTCTATAGGCTCTGCAGGTAGTGAACACTCCGATAGCATCCAAAATGTCCCCCTATTCTCTATTAGTTAAGTGCACCCATAGGGCTCTGGTCGAAAGCAATTTACTAAAGAGGGAATAGGGCGCCATTTGGGGTACATCCTCTCTTCTCTTCTTAGTGAGAGGGAAGGCTATAGTCAGATAGGTATTGCTATATTAGTGGGGAGTAACAATTACAACATACTGCTGCTTCGTGTCTCCCTCTGGCTAGAAGACATTTCTACAATCCAATCTCCATTTGGTGTTGGTTTGTGCTGTTTCGCCCATCATTAATCTTCATTTTGGCAGTTGGGATTTCTTGTTACGGTCCTTTCTGTTTTTTTTCTTACCCTTTTTCTTTTTCTTTCTAAACGCAACAGCAGCAGCAACACGGAGCCTGTAAACAAAAGAGTACATCAAAAATACCCCGAGCCAAGAGCTAGTCATATTAAAGGGACGGAACATCAGAGTCTAGGAACTCCAAAGGGTTTGACGTTCTAAATTAGAGAATGGATGAGGCAAATATTCACCACACTTAGCCTACATTCGCCCATGGATTCATGGGTAATTACATGCCCAGTGGAGACTGAACCCCCAGCAGCACTGACATGAGAGCGTGGTTTAATGAAAATGGACAAAAAAGGAAGAAGTCTTCAAACAGAATACTTAGAATTATACCTACAGGAAGGGAAATATAGAAGATTTGGTCTCGCTGCACAAACCCTACGGTTCTCTTTTACTGTTAAATGTTTCATGTTCGTCCTGCCTTTCAGTATGTTAGCCACTACAACATGTGCATGTGTACAGCACGTGTGTGTTTGTGTACATGCATGCTTATGTGTATCGGTATGTTGTGTGTACGTATGTGCACCTATGAATGCGCATGAATGCGTGTGATGACGTCCTAGTGTCAAGGCTGTCTCCTGTATTGATGTATTGAGCTGTGTACCATGACCTGGGTTGGGCCGCCAAATTGAGGCATCATCACTTTAAACTATCCGTGAGGCCTTTCAAATGAGGCTGATCCTCAGAGGCATCAATAATTCAAGTGTCTGGCACAGTGATGCAGGA
The DNA here is from genome assembly GCF_029448725.1 of Salvelinus fontinalis. Classification (NCBI taxonomy): domain Eukaryota; kingdom Metazoa; phylum Chordata; class Actinopteri; order Salmoniformes; family Salmonidae; genus Salvelinus; species Salvelinus fontinalis. The sequence continues at coordinate 14,911,851 of NC_074705.1, forward strand.
ACAAGTAGCGCATTGATAAACATGTCTTGCGGGTTCATGCCCAATGAATTGTCTTTGTACTACGAGCTGCCTGAAGAGACTCTCTTTCTCTTTGGTGGATTTTCAACCTGATTGTTACTATATTCATAATAATATATGCATTTAGCAGACAATTTTATCAACATTGACTCTCAGTCATCGGTGCATGCATTTTAAGTATAGGTGGCCCCAGTAGTCAAACCCGCAATCCTGGCGTTGTAACCGGCATGCCCTACCAACTGAGCCATACAGGACCACCTACAGATATGATAGTCATTACTACCTGCATATTGTTACCGCTATATACGCTGAACAAAAATACAAACGCAACATGTAAAGTGTGAAGTGTAAAATGAGCTGAAATAAAAGATCCCAGAAAGCTTATTTCGCTCAAATTTAGTGCACAAATTTGTTTACATCCCTGTAAGTGAGCATTTCTCCTTTGCCAATATAATCCATCCACCTGACAGGTGTGGCATATCAAGAAGCTGATTAAACAGCATGCTCATTACACAGGTGCACCTTGTGCTGGGGACAATATAAGGCCACTTTGGAAATGTGCAGTTTTGTCATAAAACACAATGCTATAAATTTCTCAAGTTTTGAGGGAGCGTGCAATTGGCAGGCTGACTGCAGGAATGTCCACCAGAGCTGTTGCCAGAGAATTGTATGTTCATTTCTCTACCATAAGCCGCCTCCAACGTCATTTTAGAGAATTTGGCACTACGTCCAACCGGCCTCACAACCGCAGACCACGTGTCTGGCGTCGTGTGGGCCAGCAGTTTGCTGATGTCAATGTTGTGAAGAGAGTGCCCCATGGTGGCGGTAGGGTTATGATATGAGCAGGCATCAGCTACGGACAACGAAGGCCCTTGTTGTGCCATTCATCTGCCGCCATCCCCTCATGTTTCAGCATGATAATGCACAGCCCCATGTCGCAAGGATCTGTATAGAGTCCTGGAAGCTGAACATTTCCCAGTTCTGCATACTCACCAGACGGGTCACCCATTGAGCGTGTTTGGAATTCTCTGGACTGCCGTGTCCGACAGCGTGTTCCAGTTCCCGCCAATATCCAGCAACTTCGCACAGCGATTGAAGAGGAGTGGGAGAACATTCCACAAGCCACAATCAAAAGCCTGATCAACTCTATGTGAATGAGATGTGTTGTGCTGCATGAGGCAAATGGTGGTGGCACTAGATACTGACTGGTTTTCTGTTTCACGCCCCTACCTTTTTTTTAAGGTATCTGTGACCAACAGATTATATCTGTATTCCCAGTCATGTGAAATCCATAGATTATGGGCTAATGAATTTATTTAAATTGACTGATTTCCTTATATGAACTGTAACTCAGTAAAAATGTATATTTTTTGTTCAGTATAATTAAAAACTGTAACAACATGTATAATGTCACTATCTTACAAGGAGTTATTTAAATGGCATAGAGCACAGGAAGGACAAATCTCTTTAACTCTCTGTTCTCTCCCATTTCTCCCGTCTCTGTCTCTCTCTGACAGCCACACACAAGTTCACAACAGAGGTGTTTCTCCCTTCCCCCTGCTCTACATGCAAAATCCCAGAGAGCCCAGTGCAAACTGTAGCGTGGCAGAGTCTATAGATGTTCACAGCGGCATTTCATTTGTCCCCCCTTCAATATCGTATTTGCTCAGGAGGGGCCCAAGAGGGCCCGGACCAAAAAGAGCTCCCGGTGATATCGAACCAGCCCAGGATCACATAAAGGACTTAATATTGATGTTACAGGGCGAATGGGGAGAAGAAGGTCCGACTGGAGGGAGGCGGTTAAAGGATTGCGATACAGAATGTAGAGGGAGGTAGAACAAGAGAGCAACAGATATAGAGGGACAACACAGCAAAGGTGGGGCATACAGAGATAGGACAGCAAAGGGCAAAGACAGCTTTATCAGCGATATAATTAACCAATTATACACGAGGGGGTGTGGTCTATGGCCAATATACCACAGCTAAAGGCTATTTTTATGCACAATGCAATGTGGAGTGCCTGGATACAGTCTTTAGCCGTGGTATATTGGCCATATTCCACAAACCCCTGAGGTGCCTTATTGCTATTATAGAAAAACAAAAATAATGTCATACCCATGGTATACGGTCTGATATACCAGGCCTTTCAGCCAATCAGCATTCAGGGCTCAAACCACCCAGTTTAAAATGTAAAATAATTATCTAGGTAAGTACACATGATTATGAGGGAAGGTGTCAAAGGGACTTAATCAATCAAAATAGCTGGACAAAGATGGACTACCTCTACTATTTTGTCTGATGTGTGTTCAATCTATTGCAATTATCATAGTCTTCTCTTTTCTGGTGAGTAGTTTGATATATTAATCCACCTGTTATTAAATCTGTAATAATCCAGTATACATACTCATCACTGGCTATGTTAAAAATGGCACTTTATGCCCTACATAGTGCATAACTGTAGTGCACTATGTAGGGAATAGGGTACCGTTTGGGACATGGACACTGTTTTGTTTGCTATGGATTACCTGCTCAAGTTACTAGGCTACATATAGGAGTGAATCTCCTGCCTGCATGACTCTTGGCCTTGAGAATGTCACAAGTGCATTAAAATTCATTAAAAAGTCTGAGAGATGATTGAGGAGGAGAGCTCGATGCTAACATGTAAATGGGTTCTTGACCGTCCTTCCAGCACTGAATGGTACAGAATACTTAATTACCTGCAGATAAAGAATTGTGAGGCTCAACAACATGACGTATCAGCTAGTAGATCCCAGCTAGCACGTAACATTCTGAGAGCAATATGTTTCTTAGAGGTTGGTGAGAGCATGGTGGTCCTATGGTTGTTTTGCATACAACCTTCTCACAACTTTCTGGGAGTGATGCAGGATAGCTGCTTGGCTTTGGAACATTCTCAACACAATTTTTTTCTTTTCTTTGTATGTCATTACTTTAACAGAACGTTTCCTAAATGCTCAAACATGGTTGCATTTAAGTACAGTTTTGGTGATGTTCTAGGAATGTTCTACAACTGGGAATGTTCTCAAATTGTTCAAATAAAAGACTTTCCATAACAACCACAAGAAAACTTTAGTAATATTCAGAGAACATTCTAAGACTGTTATTTAAAAACTTATTCAGTGAATTCAGTGTTTTCAGTGTTTTCAGTGTTTTCAGTGTTTTCAGACCCCTTGACTTTTTACGCATTTTTAACATTACAGCCTAATTCTGAAATTGATTAAATAGTTGTTGTTTTTTCATCAATATACTCATAATATCCCATAATGACAGAAAAACGGAAATATCACATTTACATAAGTATTCAGACCCTTTACTCAGTACTTTGTTGAAGCTGCAGACGGCGACCACCACCTCCAGTGACTATGAGCTTCCAGATCCTCTCATGACCGCGGCTGCCCATCTGCTGGAGGCTTCAAGAAGAACTCAAACAGACTTGATCTAGCTCAGGGACGGGAAACTCCACTCTTCGGGGGCCTGATTGGTGTCCCACTGTCACGTTCCTGACCTATTTCTGTTAGTTTGTTGTATGTGTTAGTTGGTCAGGACGTGAGTTTGGGTGGGCATTCTATGTTTTCTGTTTCTATGTTGGTTTATGGGTTGCCTGGTATGGCTCTTAATTAGAGGCAGGTGTTTGGCGTTTCCTCTAATTAAGAGTCATATTTAGGTAGGTGTTTTCACAGTGTTCGTGGTGGGTGGTTGTCTCCTGTGTCAGTGTTTGTCGCACCATATGGGATTGTTTCGGTTTGTTTGTTCATCGTTAATTTATGTGTAGGCTATTTTCCCTGTTCGTGCGTTATTCGTGTTATGTGAGTCCGTTGTCCAGGTCTGTCTACACGGTTTGTTGTTTTGTTAGTGTATAGTGAAGTTCGTGTTTTCGTGTTATTCTTTAATAAATTATGTCGTCAAACTCCGCTGCATTTTGGTTCAATCCCTGCTCCTCCTCTTCTGATGAAGAGGAAGAGGACCACCGTTACAGAACCACCCACCGATCCAGAACCAAGCGGCGTGAATTCGAGCAGTGGCCTGCTACACAGGAATCATGGACTTGGGAGGAAGTATTGGAGGGTAAAGGACACTGGGCTCACATTGGGGAATATCGTCGCGCTCGTGAGGAGATGGAGGCAGCGAGAGCCCAAGAGCGGTGGTATGAGGAGGCAGCAAGGAGACGTGGCTGGAAGTCCGAGAGGAGACCCCAAAAATTTCTTGGGGGGGGGGACTAAGAGGTAGTGGGCCGAGGGCAGGTAGAAGACCTGCGCCCACTTCCCAGGCTTACCGTGGAGAGCGGGAGTACGGGCAGGCGCCGTGTTACGCAGTAGAGCGCACGGTGTCTCCTGTACGAGTGCATAGCCCAGTGCGGGTTATTCCACCTCCCCGCACTGGTAGCGCTAGATTGGGCATTGAGCCAGGTGTCATGAGGCCGGCTCAACGCGTCTGGTCTCCAGTGCGTCTCCTCGGGCCGGCTTACATGGCACCAGCCTTACGCATGGTGTCCCCGGTTCGCCTACATAGCCCGGTGCGGGTTATTCCACCTCCCCGCACTGGTCGGGCGACGGGGAGCATTCAGCCAGGTAAGGTTGGGCAGGCTCGGTGCTCAAGGGAGCCAATACGCCTGCACGGTCCGGTATTTCCGGCACTACCTCCCCGCCCTAGCCCAGTACCACCAGTGCCTACAACACGCATCAGGCTTCCAGTGCGTATTCAGAGCCCTGTTTCTCCTCCACGCACTCTCCCTATGGTGCGTGTCTCCAGCCTTGTGCCTCCAGCTCCGGCACCGCGCACTAAGCCACATGTGCGTCTCCTAAGTCCTGTGCACACTGTTGTTTCTCCCCGCACTCGTCCTGAGGTGCGTGCCCTCAGTCCGGTACCACGCACCAGGCATATAGTGCGCTTCGAGAGGTCAGTGTGCCCTGTCCCTGCTCCCCGCACTAGGCTTGAAGTGCGTGTCCCCAGTCAGGTGCCTCCAGTTCCGGCACCACGCACCAAGCCTACAGTGCGTCTCAGCCGGCCAGAGTCTGCCGTCTGCCCAACGGCGCATGAACTGCCTGTCTGCCATGAGCCTGCAAAGCTGCCCGTCTGCCATGAGCCTACAGAGCCTTCCGCCAGACAGGAGTAGCCAGAGCCTTCCGCCAGACAGGAGCAGTCTGAGCCATCGGTCTCCGCAGCGCCATCTGAGCCATCCGTCTCCCCAGCGCCGTCTGAGCCATCCGTCTCCCCAGCGCCGTCTGAGCCATCCGTCTGTCCCGAGCCATTAGAGCCGCCCGTCTGTCCCGAGCCGTCAGAGCCGATAGTCAGTCAGGAGCCGCTAGAGCCAGTCGTCAGTCAGGATCTGCCAGAGCCGCCAACCAGACAGGATCTGCCAGAGCCGCCAACCAGACAGGATCTGCCAGAGCCGCCAACCAGACAGGATCTGCCAGAGCCGCCAACCAGACAGGATCTGCCAGAGCCGTCAGCGAGCCATGAGCGGCCAGAGCCGTCAGCCAGTCATGAGCGTCCAGAGCCGTCAGCCAGTCATGAGCTGTCCCTTAGCCCAGAGCGGCTATTTATTCAGAACTGCCCCTCAGTCCAGAGCTGTCTCTCTGTCCGGAGCTGCCTTTCAGTCCAGAGTTGCCCCTCTATCCTGAGCTACCTCTCTATCCTGAGCTACCTCTCTATCCTGATCTATCCCTCTGTCCTGAGCTATCCCTCTGTCCTGAGCTATCCCTCTGTCCCGGTGCTGCCCCTGGTGTCGATGTTACCAAAAGGATTTAGTGGGGGTAAGATGAGGGTGGGCATTCATAGGGGGAAATGGAAGCTGGGATTGACTATGGTGGGGTGGGGACCTCGCCCGGAGCCTGAGCCACCACCGTGGTCAGATGCCCACCCAGACCCTCCCCTAGACTTTGTGCTGGTGCGCCCGGAGTTCGCACCTTATGGGGGGGGGGGGTTATGTCACGTTCCTGACCTATCTCTGTTAGTTTGTTGTATGTGTTAGTTGGTCAGGACGTGAGTTTGGGTGGGCATTCTATGTTTTCTGTTTCTATGTTGGTTTATGGGTTGCCTGGTATGGCTCTTAACCTCTACAGAGTACCTAACCCGGATCCGGGAGCACCCCCCCCCCCCCCCCACACACTGATTAGCATTGCTAGCATAGCGTCACAATTAAATAGTAGCATCTAAATATCATTAAATCACAAGTCCAAGACACCCAATGAAAGACACAGATCTTGTGAATAAAACCACCATTTCAGATTTTTTAAATGTTTTACAGGGAAGACAAAATATGTAAATCTATTAGCTAAACACGTTAGCAAAAGACACCATTTTCTTACTCCAACAGTTTCTTTCTCCATCAGGTGCTATCACCAATTCGGCTAAACTAAGATATTGATAGCCACAAACCAACAAACAAATTTATAAGATGACAGTCTGATAACATATTTATGGTATAGCATAGTTTTTTTTTTTTAAATGTGCATTTTTCAGGTATAAATCACAGTTCTACATTGCAGCTGCAATCTGATATAGTGCTGATGCAGCTAGAACAATTACAGAGACCAACGTTATATAACTAATTACTTGTCTTAAAACATTTCAGAAAAAATACACAGCGTACAGACATTGAAAGCCCAACATCTGGTGAATCCAAACAATATTTCAGATTTTTTAAATGTTTTATAGCGAAAACAAAATGTATCGCTAATTAGCATAACCAGGCCAGCCAAAACCAGCTGGACGCGCGCGACCAGTTCACATGCACGACAGATATATGAAATAACATCGTAAATTGGGTCTTACTATTGCTGGTCTTTCATCAGAATGTTGATCAAGGTGTCCTTAGTCCTGATGAGTCGTTCAATCCATTCACAATGGCAACCTCCCCTCTTCATTCAGCCTGGGTACTGGTCGACTGGCACGGTCAATTCCCAAAGTTAAAAAACTCAAAGAACGGAACACGGCAAAACTCCCGAAAAAATTCTAATAATCTGATTAAACTATATTGAAAAAACATACATTACGGTGATATGGTCACATGTAGCAAACAAACTTCGACACGGAGATAGTTTTCATCCATAACGTCAGCATAACAAAAGACAATGCCACCTCTGAAAACGCGCATCTCAGAAACCGGAAGTTGTCGGTCACGCTAAAGAAATAAGTCTTATTTCACGTCAGTACAAGATAAACAAAAAATTTCTCCTCTGACGTCTTCCAAACACCCATAGGAAGAAGTAGGAAGTGTCATTCGGGTCATAGGTGGCGTGACCATATATAGGCAGAGCTTTGAAGCGAGCATACACATCTTGCAATCTTTTTCAGGCTCAGGGAAAGTGCTGTGAAATGACCTGTGTTTGACTCAGAGACTCAATTGGAACGGTTTTAGAAACCATAGCTTGTTTTCTATCCAATGCTATATGGTTATATGCATATAGTAACAGCAATAATTGAATAAGAGGCAGTTTAGTCTGTAGAGGCAATTATGCTAATGCGAAATAGCACCCCCTGTATTCTCAAGAAGTTAATTAGAGGCAGGTGTTTGGCGTTTCCTCTAATTAAGAGTCATATTTAGGTAGGTGTTTTCACAGTGTTCGTGGTGGGTGGTTGTCTCCTGTGTCAGTGTTTGTCGCACCATATGGGACTGTTTCGGTTTGTTTGTTCATCGTTAATTTATGTGTAGGCTATTTTCCCTGTTCGTGCGTTATTCGTGTTATGTGAGTCCGTTGTCCAGGTCTGTCTACACGGTTTGTTGTTTTGTTAGTGTATAGTGAAGTTCGTGTTTTCGTTGTTATTCTTTAATAAATTATGTCGTCAAACTCCGCTGCATTTTGGTTCAATCCCTGCTCCTCCTCTTCTGATGAAGAGGAAGAGGACCACCGTTACACCCACTTTTGCTCCAGTACACACCCGACTCCAATAATCAACTAATCATGATCTTCAGTTTAGAATGCTATTAATTGAATCAGCTTTGTTTTATGGGGAAGAAGTGTGACACCAATCCGGGCTCCCGAGGACTGGAGTTGCCCAACCCTGGTCTATCTGATTTAGATATTGTTGTAACCTATATTTTTTTTCCAATGACTTCTTGTTGGTTATCTTTCTTAACAAGCGCTTTGAGATTCTGTCTGTAATGGAAAATGCTATTAAAGTTGAATAGATGTATTATTCATTTTAAAACACCAAAAAGTGTAATGACATTTGGAGACTGCTGACAAAATTATCTTTTTCTGTTGAAAGAAATTTAAGGACACCAAAAAAGTGGTTGAAATACGGGACAGTCCCGGGATGACAAATAAAGCTACATGGGGGAAAATTTGTTTAATTTGGAATAATATGTTATGCTCACTGTAGCAGCACAAATTGCATTTGCACTATGGTTGATCTCTTTGATCGCCATCAGTCACAGTCTCAGCCTAGAGGACCCAAATGATTGAGGAACTGTTTGGCCTTATTGTTAACTGAGCTATAACACAAAAACTTCACCTCAGGGACTCATCCCTTAGCAATCCACCACAGCTGAAAACCATTAGGAACGTAAAATCGCTGACTCAAGGCCTGCCTAAATCACCATATGCAAAGCCTTGGCCTGTCTGTTTCACTTAATGGCACATACATCAGCGTAGCAGGGAGGAAGGGAGTGTTAGTACAGATCCCTGACAAAGGAACCTGAGGTGAGTCACTTGGTAATAGAGATGCCAGGAGACAAAATGTATAGCCGTCTGGCATTTTGACATAAGTGTTTCGGTGTAAACTGCTAGATTAAATGTGTAATATTGTTGCCAAGTCTGACTGTGTGATCCGTTGTAAAAAAAAATAAGCAATTGATTTCACAATAATAATGTATAATAGGGGATTTAGCTTCGGCAGTATCTTTTGATGTTCTCCCTTGTAGGAAATGGAGCCTTAGGATCGGTCTACTTTTGCAATATTTAATAATGCTCAGTTGTTTACTTCAGATAATTCACTGCAACAAAATCTCAAGACAACCAAGCTGAACAAGCAAATCATTTCTTCATTCTATGTGCATAATATAATAGTGATAATATATACAACACAGCTATCATCATGGTGCATGTACACACTATAATTAACTTGATCTGATTTCAATTTAATCGGCCCTTCAGGGGTGTATAGATACTTTATTTCCCATGTCATTACTATACTTTATGAAACATTATGTTGCTACACAGCATGTTAATTCTATATCATGGCAAGTAATTCATGTATCTGCTTGTTTGTGTGAACATACGTATTGGTTACTCTTTGAGTCGGAACTAGTTCATTACCACCTGTTTTATGTGCAATCATCCATTACGCCCCTGAGATACATGTTATTATGATCCTATGAAGAAGTGATGCACAAACAACAATACAAATATTCATATTTACACTCAGAGCTTTCAGAGTCTTTCATGTTCCCCCTTTTAACAATTCCAACATTGAACTGGCGAGATAGCCTGCGTCCCAAATGGCACCCTATTCCCTATATAGTGCACTACTGTTGGCGAGAGCCCTGTGGGCCCTGATCAAAAGTAGTCCACTATCTAGTAAAATAGGGTCCCATTTGGGACGCAGCTCTGGACAGAGAGCATTATTTGGATCGTACTCCAAAGCAAATGCTTAGCCTGTTGATACTTCTAACTTCTAACCCTTGTTCTTCACTTTAGTGTAAACGTGCACATAGCCACAGTATCAGTCTGTCTCTCTTTCTCTCTCTGTCCTTCTCTGAAGCAAACGCCTTGACTGAATGAGAGAGGGCTTTTTACCTTTATTTAACTAGGCACGTCTCTCTTATAACAAAATGACCTCGAGGTTTTCTACTCTATCTGAAATCTTTGTCCATTATATGTCACAAGGGTCCTCATTGAAACGTAAAGCTTTGGCTCTTCTGAGAGCGGGCCTCATTTTTCTCTTCACTTCAGTTATTCCACCAGAACACTGGCATGTTCTCTCTGTATACCTTTTGAATTAGCTGCACTTGTCCTTGGGAAAATGTGTCATTATTCATAAATATGGAAAGATTTCAAATGAAACATTTTCAAACATGAAATTCACATGCCTATTCTCAAATTGGATGGTGTATCAATTCCATAATATAATCATCTTTAAAACAATGATAAACCAACATGAAGTTACAGTGGCTTTTCTCATCAGAGGCTATTGAAATGTGTTGGTTCTCCCGTATCAATAGTTACAAATTGCTCTTTCTCTTCCTCACTGCTCTGAGAGACATCAAAATAATTATTCATCAGCAGAGTTACCGGCCTACTCTTTTCTTCGTCCTCTCCTCTCCACTCCTATACGATGATATTACGTTTGGCTGTTAACAAGATGACTTCAGACTTGTCTTCATTCTCTCTTTCAGAGGAGGAGAGGGGGACACTAGTTCAGAATACTCATCGACAGTCAAATCAATATGTAATTACCAGACCGAACGTTACGGTGCTTCAGCATCATGCCTGGCCGGTGGGGGAGAGGAGAGGCCTCTCTCTCTCTCTCTCTCTCTCTCTCTCTCTCTCTCTCTCTCTCTCTCTCTCTCTCTCTCTCTCTCTCTCTCTCTCTCTCTCTCTCTCTCTCTCTCTCTCTCTCTCTCTCTCTCTCTCTCTCTCTCTCTCTCTCTCTCTCTCTCTCTCTCTCTCTCTCTCTCTCTCTCTCTCTCTCTCTAAACCCAGGGCTCACTAACACCTTGTAGATTACTTATTCACCCGTCGTTTGCATGCTGGCCCTGTAATGGCTGGCCCTCTGCTTTGAGAATCTATTACCATTTTTCACCTTAAAGTCAGCACTTTTTGGAGGGATGGAGATCCGTATTGCTCTGCTCCATCACTCTGCTTTAAGCTTTGTTCGATTTTCACAGAGAAAAGGATAACAACATCTATGCTGCAAGGCGTGTTTGTCTTGCAGAATTGAAAAGTGTACCGTATTCTGTTTTCCAGGCTCACAGTGTTTTGAAGAGGGGAAGGATTTTAACCCATAAGAGTCTAAGAACCGTCTAAGCTGGGGGAAAGGGTGGGGGCTACCACTGTATCCAGGCACTCCAGCTTATGTGCATGTGCATCCGACAAAGAAGGAGTCATGAAGCTCAACTTTTAAAGGGATGCTTTGGGATTTTGGCAATGAGGCCATTTATCTACTTCCCCAGAGTCAGATGAGCTTGTGGATACTATTTTTATGTCTCTGCATGCAGTTTGAAGGACGTTGCTAACTAGCGCATCTGCTAACTAGCGTTAGCGCCGTAACTGGATATCTATTGGTATCTACTAGCATGAGATACCCATAGACTTCCAGTCATTGCGCTGAGGCTAGTTGGCATTGGTGCACAAAACTACCTCTAACTTCCTTCATACTGTACACAGAGACATAACAATGGTATCCACAAGTTAATCGGACTCTATGAATGTAGATAAATGGCCTCATTGCCAAAATCCCCCAAAATATGGATTTCCTCAAGATTCTCATAGAAGAAAATGAACATCTGAAAAATCATGCTCGTCTGACCTGGTAAATCCACCTGGTGAATGGTGCCGTCTCATTGGGTGATAGCTGATGTCAATTAACAGGCGATCTTCACATCTGTCATTGAGCAATCCACACGGGAATGCCCACATCTGTCCTCTCATTGGGCGATAGCTGGTGTCAATCCACAGGAGATTGTTCCTTCACATTTGGTGCCTTAATTAAAGAGTCTGGACAGGAACAGGAAGTGAACAAGATCCTGCAGTGTTCACTAAAGGATCCTTAGCGGTGCACTCAGACCAGTTGTTCACCTTGCAATGGGCTGCTGGGACTGTTCTTAAGGTAAAGAGCGCATTCCTTTTTTTAAAGGTTTTTCCCATCAGTTACGGTCCTGGCTGTGTCCCAAATGGGCCCTATTGGCAAAAGCTACAGTATAAAAGGGGAAATGCTGGTTGACTACAGTACAACTGATCTAGCCTGATGAATACCTGAGCGGGTGGAATAAACAGTACACTTCTACCCTCCGCTAAAGAGGAAGTATTGTTTCATTAAGTTTAATTAAATCATGTCTCATTTTAACATCAATTATCATAATGAAAACGATAATGATGAGTAATTATCATTAATAATCCAGATTGTAACTTCATTCCAATGACACCAATGCTTTCAAGTGTGTGTGTGTGTGTGTGTGTGTGTGTGTGTGTGTGTGTGTGTGTGTGTGTGTGTGTGTGTGTGTGTGTGTGTGTGTGTGTGTGTGTGTGTGTGTGTGTGTGTGTGTGTGTGTGTGAATGCCAGAATAAATGCCTCCACATCGCCTCCACAGAATCAGTGACACATCCATACAGTGAGAGGTGGGGGGTGGGTGGACAAAAACATCGCTATCAGCCTGAGATATCCAATTAAGTGAATGAAAACACAGCAATAATGACAAGAGATCCCATTTATACCCACTGACTGTTGGCATCACTCGCAAACACACACACACACACACACACACACACACACACACACACACACACACACACACACACACACACACACACACACACACACACACACACACACACACACACACACACACACACACACACACACACACACACACACACACACAAAGAAGATATCCAACCTGCTACATCCTCCTGCTATGTGCTCAGTAGAAGTAAAGTCATGGCCACAAAAAAATAACATTTCAAATCCTTTTTAAGACATCAGTTAAGTAATAGCCTGTCATTAGAGCCGTGTTTACACCTTGCATTAACATGTGGTTGTCATCATCCGATCAAGATGATCCGATCACTATCGGATTGAGTTTTGTTGCGCCTACACGTGGTAATAAAATGTGTCTCTTATCTGCCCACTGTCCGTATTGTGACCAGATTCCCTGGTCCCTCCCTGTATGTAAATGAATCCAATCTGCCTTGGACCTCTCGTTATGACACAAGCTGTATTAATCGACAGAAAACATCACACTTCAAGAGTCAATAGTTTTATACTCTCATCATTACAGCCTACCTTTGTTGTCCAACGATTACCCATTCATGTTCTTGTACCATATTTAGGACAATATAAAATGCACCACTGAACAAATTCTGTTTGATGTAAATGCATGAAATTTGGTGTCAACATAATACAAGTGTCTAGACAGGCCACACTGACATAATCTATCATACTTCCAAAGTCAATTAAAGATGGAATTTTGAGAAAATGTAAAGAAAATATATAAATGATTTCAGCATATGCATTTTGAAATACATTTCAGAATTAAATTGTTTAAAAGAATATAGTATTGTTATTTGACCTGTTCTAAGCCCAAATATGCCAAATACATGATTCAACTTATTGTCATATGTGAACAACAGCCGTTTGTGTATTGTACTATATTTTAGTCTTTGGACACATGGGGTTACTGTTTCTTACACATTTCATGAAACAAGTCACGTGAATACATGTTCAAATGACCAGAGCTTAAGAATTTTTACCAGGCCAATATATACAGTACCAGTCAAAAGTTTGGACACACCTACTCATTCAAGGGTTTTTCTTAATTTTTACTATTTTCTAGAATAATACTGAAGACAAAAAAACTCTGAAATAACACATGGAATCATGTAGTAACCAAAAAAGTGTTAAACAAATCAAAATAGATTTTATATTTGAGATTCTTCAAAGTAGCCACCCTTTGCTTTGCCTTGATGACAGCTTTGCACACTCTTAGCATTCTCTCAACCAGCTTCACCTAGAATGAATTTCAATTAACAGGTCTCTTTCAGGTTTCTTTCCTCCTTAATATGTTTGAGCCAATCAGTTGTGATGTGACAAGGTAGGGGTGGTATACAGAAGATAGCCCTATTTGGTAAAAGACCAAGTCCATATTATGGCAAGAACAGCTCAAATAAGCAAAGAGAAATGACAGTCCATCATTACTTTAAGACATGAAGGTCAGTCAATCCAGAAAATGTCAGTGCAGTCGCAAAAACCATCAAGCACTATGATGAAACTGGCTCTCATGAGGACCGCAACAGGAAAAGAAGACCCAGAGTTACCTCTGCTGCAGATGATAAGTTCATTAGAGTTACCAGCCTCAGAAATCGGCAATTAACTGCACCTCAGATTGCACCTCACAGAGTTCAAGTAACAGACACAACTTAACATCAACTGTTCACAGGAGACTGAGTGAATCAGGCCTTCATGGCTGAATTGCTGCAAACAAACCATTTCTAAAGAACACCAATAAGAAGACTTGCTTAGGCCAAGAAACATGAGCAAATGACATTAGACCGGTGAACATCTGTCCTTTGGTCTGATGAGTCCAAATTTGAGATTTTTGGTCCCAACCACTGCGTATTTGTGAGACGCAGAGTAGGTGAATGGATTATCTCCGCATGTGTGGTTCCCACCGTGAAGCATGGAGGAGGATGTGTGATGGTGTGGGGGTGCTTTGCTGTCTGATTTATTTAGAATTCAAGACACACTTAACCAGCATGGCTACCACAGCATTCTGCAGTTACGCCATCCCATCTGGTTTGTGCTTAGTGAGACTGTAATTTGTTTTTCAACAAGACAATGACCCAAACACACCTCCAGGCTGTGTAAGGGCTATTTGACCAAGAAGGAGAGTGATGGAGTGCTGTATCAGATGACCTGGCCTACACAATCACCCGACCTCAACCCAATTGAGATAGTTTGGGATAAGTTGGACTGCAGAGTGAAGGAGAAGCAGCCAACAAGTGCTCAGCATATATGGGAACTCCTTCAAGACTGTTGGAAAAGCATTCCAGGTGATATATATCTCATGAAGCTGGTTGAGAGAATGCAAGCTGTCATTAAGGCAAAGGGTGGCTACTTTGAAGAATCTAAAATCTAAAATATATTTTGATTTGTTTAACACTTTTTTGGTTACTACATGATTCCATGTGTTATTTCAGGTCTTCAATATATATATTAAAAATATTAAAAAGAAAAGAAAACCCTTGAATGAGTAGGTGTGTCCAAACTTTTGACTGATACTGTATATGAAATCAATATTGAAAAAATACACACACTCTCTCTCTCACACACCTACCCCTAGAGGATGTGCATTAAACCTCTTTGCTTTTCTGAGAGTTAATAGCACATCAAAGTCTGTCATTTCAAAATTGACTCATGTGGGTGTATCCATTTTGAGATATACATTTGTTTTTCCATTTGCAGTTGCTCACTGTGATATGCCATTTTAACAGCCATGCATATGTCCTCGTTTGAGCCTAATCATCAGATATCAATTTCACCGTAGGCTCAATGCGCTGGCTAGATGAAAGCTTTGCAAAATGATCTAATAATAGCCACTTCAAATGTAAACTCTAAAGCACATTTGTGAGCAATAGACCGATAAAGAAAAGCTTTCAGATCAAACTTCACAAACAAATAACCAGTAATAGAAATCAAACCATCACAGTCAGGCAATTACAGAAACATCACCCTTGATAAGGTTCTAACCATATTGTGAGGTCCTCTTAAGAACATAAACTCTCCATGGTACTTTATTACTCTCTTTAGAATAAAAATCCATAAGATCTTGCCATGTTTAAAAGTTGTGCATTTAATTGCCGCAGATGAGAAAATTCGTGCCCTGGGCTTTTCTTTAATGAATTTCTCCAGTGAAGATTGTCAGAAATCTTTGTTGATTCGTTTTTTTTTCAATTTTTTTCACTGCTTATCCAGCTCACATCTTATTTCCACTCCGCTTGAGTCCTTGAGCTGTGCTGTGAAGCTCAACAAACATACTGTTACTTCAAAGTTAAAGGAAGGCGAGAGAGATAGAGAGAATGAACAGAAAAAACACAAATTAATGACAGAAAATAAACAAGTAATACCAATAACTCTTTTCACATTCATCTTGTGTGTGCTGATTATTGGTGGTGACTTGTGGCCTCTTTAGGGAGATGTGGATGTATTACAGTGGGTAGAAAGTGCTGACCAGGAGAAGGAGCTCGGTCTCACTGCGTCTCGTTGGGCGCTGCTCAGAGGCAGATCCTGACAAGGTCAATGATGCCAGGGGCCAAACCACTAACTGTAAAGTCAAGTCGCTGGATGCTGGATTCATTCTGTGAATGCCTCCCAAATGGCACCGTATTTCCTGTATAGTGCGCTACTTTTGACCAGAGACCTATTTGGAATGCACCATGTGTCTGAGGCACTCAATAGAGCTAAACATACTGTACTGTATCAATGAAAGGACAATCATTTTGGTGGAGGTTGCGCAGATGCATGTCTTTCCTTTCCATTGAGGTCAGCATTTGCTGAACAGTGTGGTACATTTGAGTCTGAAGGGAAAGTCCTCCACACTCTTGTTACACAAACTTGTGTATGTAAGTGCGTATTAAGTGTTTATACGACGAGTGGATATAATCCTGAATGCTGATTGGTTAAAACTGCATTCCAGCCGGTGTCTATTCCACAAGTTACCACCGGCTAAATCTATGACGTTAAAATGTATTTTTATTCTGTTCCATCTGACTGAGCAATCCACTGTCTCATCAGCTGAGCCAAGCAATTTATAAACTTGATATCCACTATAAAAAGCATTGAGACATTATCTCAAAATTTTTTTTAACTGACGTTTTGTTTTCAACAGCAGAGATTTGTTTCAATATTCAAATTCGATCTCCAGCTGTCCCATGGTAATGAACATGTCGGGAGTCGGGTCAGCACGAGACAGACAGGCAGACAGCGTTTCTCAGCCAGTCGAAATCATGAATCAGCTGGCATAATTTATGGATATATGCAAAGAAATGTTAATTGAAAAAAGGTGAAACAAAATGAACTGCTGCTAGTTTGCAGTCTTTCCAGCTTCAGTTTGAAGTGATTGTGTTTGCTGTGTTGTTGGCTAGCTCCTCTGAAGAATAGTGTCCTGACGAGAGAGCACATGTTCTCTGCCAGGCGAAATCGCACCTCATTAGCTCATTGTTATGGATATCTCCAAATAAATGTCTCTAGAAAACAGCTTAAACACATGTAATTGCAGCTACCTTGCTGTTATTCTGGCTGCATTGTTTTGACGGCACTGTTGATTAGCCATAGTTGGCTATCTAACAAGCAAGGGATAAGAACGTTGCCAGCCAGTATGGCAATGGAACATTTAGAGCGAACGACTCCATAGATACAGAACAAAAATACTGAACACTGAACACTCTGGCAACCGACCAGCCGGCTTGGGTAGTGTAAGGGGTGCGTAACTGGTGGCAGGGAAGTCAGACGCAGGAGAGCAGAACTAGGTAATAGCCAGAGCAGTTTAATTCCAAAACCAACGGCATTGAGAAGATATCAACATGGGTACAAAACGCGACGTGCACCAGTCAACATGTGCACAAGCACGTACGACAAACAATACCACACAAAGACATGGGGGGAACAGGGGGTTAAATACACAACACGCAATGATGGAATGAAAACCAGGTGTGTGGGAAAACAAGACAAAACAAATGGAAAATGAAAAATGGATTGGCGATGGCTAGAAGCCCGGTGACGTCGACCGCCGAACACCGCCCGAACTAGGAGAGGAACCGAACTAGGAGAGCAACCCTAGATTGTGTCGGGAATACATCTTGTGGAAGGATGAAATAGTATGAAGAAATTCATAAAAATAAAGTTTTTAATGAAAATATGTCAATCATTCTTTGAATATGTTGGTAACCAGCTGTATAAAAGTGATAATGCTCTTGAAGCCGGTGTTTGAAGGATATATTGACACGGTGTGTCGGGCCTCGACTTCGTCTTGGGCCTAACAACACCCATGCCAACAAAGCCTCCTAACACCGGCTTCTCTGGCATCATCACTGAAATAAACTCTTGTGATAGGTGTATTATACAAACACACTTGCACACAATTATTTCAAGGAGTAACATATGCTTTTACAAATGGCTGCCTCTGTTGCAGCACCTGTTCATATCCTGCCTGTGATGGTTGTGTATGTGTGTAATTCAAACTTGTGCAAAATGGCGATGTGTTTTGTTCCAAAGGAGGACATTGACAGGTAAGGAACCATAAGCGTATCTGTATTTACAGTGCCCTTCACATTACCAGTCTAGCCATATTACAATATGTGCCTCCTGCAGTTACAGAGGAGCTTAAAGGTGAAATGAAATCCATGACTGGTGAGGAGAAACTAATCTGAATATGTCAGGACAAGCACAACTCACCTTCATCAGTACAACATAATGACATAATGATCCAGTCTGCCCGCTCAACGTGCTGCTAAGTATATCCCTTTGTGATGTGTTCATCTCCACCATCATATTTCAATGGCATGCACATGTATTTACATAGTATGGATGTATCTATCTGCCAGATTGACATAGTATGGATGCATCTGCCAGCCTTACACAACACAATGTGCAAAATACAGTACGTGGTACAGTAGCTAGGTATATAATCAAATGATCAATCAAACGTATATGATTATTGATTTATAAACACAGGGGGGAAAAGTAGGATGCAGTTGCCACAGAATTATAGCAAGGTGTCAAGCTAATCCCCAGTGGCAAACAGGGGTGAAGATGTATGTACAAGCTTCACTATTCTTATAGTGTGACAAGTAGAGGGATGACCCAATGCATATCTGGTTCACTTTTACCCGTTGATAGATGGACCCTTCCTGAAATGACTTGTACCCTGCTTTATCCTTGGCAAAGAGTGTATATGAGCTTTATGTGCCTTTCAATTGACAGTGGTGACTTATTGAAAATGTCTAAACGTCTTTGTGTCCTCTCGGCTGCCCGCATCTTGTGCTAAACAGAATGTATCTGCTGTGGCCAAAGCAGGGATGTTTTCAGATTTATGGTTGTGAGGCTTGAAATGCAGCTGAAATGCCTGTGTGGTTACGATTGAGTATATCTTGATGATCTTTGTGCTTATCATGGTTATGAGTACTATCGCCCTAAAAAGAGTACTATCGCCCTACATTCCACCGATGAGGAGTAATACAACCAGTTATAAAGGGAAAGGAAAGGGGGATACCTAGACAGTTGTACAACTGAACGCATTCAACTGAAACGTGTCAGAGAGGTGCGGGGGGCTGCCTTAATCGACAGCCACGTCTTCTAAACGCTTATGTAGATTGTTTTATACTGTCAAAACAAGTTATGCCACAGTAGAAAATGCACAACATTTTAGTAAATTGTAAATGAAGTGTCCACTAATTTGGCAATGAACCAATGCAAATCTGTCAAATCAACTGACAAGCCACTAACGCTTATTGGAAATAGCTTCACTACTCTCTATGTGTCTCCAGAGCCAGAGGATGTGTTCCCTTAGCCCCGTTTATACCTGGCTCTAAGATGCGTCCGTTGTGCTGATCTTGTCCGCATCCTGATTGTGCCCACATTTGTACACGATCAAAAGATGCACTGTGATCTGATTGTGATTAGATCTTTCTGACCACCTCCGGAGATAGTCGAAGACGCATCTTGTACAGATATTCCTGAAGTGTAAACTAATCCAGACGGGCCAGTTGAATTAAGATCATGGTCTCCACTAGAAACCACGTGCCTACTGGCACTGTGGTCAGACGCCACAGTCCAATACTCCGTCCAGCTCTGAATAAAATGGGCATATAGATATGAAGACGTGTATACACATACCATATACATCAATGCGTCTGTCTGTGGTACAGCATGTGTGTGTACACGTGTGCTTGTGAGAGAGTGAGAGAAAGAGGGAGAATGCTGTAGCGTGCCTCCATCTCCATTGACTTGCATTGGATTTGCTTATACTGTATAATCTACTATATGAGAGCATGAATTGTTTATATGATGTTTTTGTATATATTGGTCCAGACAATAATTCACATTTTAACATGTTTAAGATCTGAGAAAGAGACAAAAACGCTGATAAAATAACTCCATTGAATTTGCTTTTAATGCGTGTACTCTAGGGGTTTGTGTGTGTGTGTGTGTGTGTGTGTGTGTGTGTGTGTGTGTGTGCGTGCGTGCGTGCGTGCGTGCGTGCGTGCGTGCGTGCGTGCGTGCGTGTGTGTGTGTGTGTTTGTGTGTGTGTGTGTGAGAGAGAGAGCGAGCGAGCGAGCGAGCGAGAGTATGTAGGTTCAATATTGGTCAAGACTATCTATTTACAAAACATTGTTAAGATCTGAACATGTTTAAGATCTGAGAAAGAGGGAAAACGACTTCCATTGGATATGCAAATACTGCATGTACAGTTGGAGTCGGAAGTTTACATACACTTAGGTTGGAGTCATTAAAACTCATTTTTTCAACCACTCCACACATTTCTTGTAAACTAACTATAGTTTTGGCAAGTCGGTTAGGGCATCTACTTTATGCATGACACAAGTAATTTTTCCAACAAGTGTTTACAGACAGATTATTTCACTTATAATTCACTGTATCACAATTCCAGTGCGTCAGAAGTTAGCACACACCAAATTGACTGTGCCTTTAAACAGCTTGGAAAAAAACAGAAAATTATGTAATGGGTTTAGAAGCTTCTGATAGGCTAATTGACATCATTTGAGTCAATTGGAGGTGTCCCTGTGGATGTATTTCAAGGCCTACCTTCATACTCGGTGCATCTTTAATTGACAGCATGGGAAAATCAAAAGAAATCAGCCAAGACCTCAGAAAAAAATGCCTGAAGGTACCACGTTCATCTGTACAAACAATAGTACACAAATATAAACACCATGGGACAACGCAGCCGTCATACCGCTCAGGAAGGAGACTCGTTCTGTCTCGTAGAGATGAACGTACTTTGGTGCGAAAAATGCAAATCAATCCCAGAACAACAGCAAAGGACCTTGTGAAGATGCTGCAGGAAACAGGTACAAAAGTATATATATCCACAGTAAAACGGGTCCTATATCGACATAACCTGAAAGGCAGCTCAGCAGGGAAAAAGCCACTGCTCCAAAACCACCATAAAAAAGCCAGACTACTGTTTGCAACTGCACATGGGGACAAAGATCATACTTTTTGGAGAAATGTCCTCTGGTCTGATGAAACAAAAATAGAACTGTTTGGCCATAATGACCATCGTTATGTTTGGAGGAAAAAGGGGGAGAACACCAACACCAAAGAACACCATTCCAACTGAAGCACGGGGGTGGCAGCATCATGTTGTGGGGGTGCTTTGCTGCAGGAGGGACTTGTGCACTTCACAAAATACATGGCATCATGAGGAAAGAAAATTATGTGGATATATTGAAGCAACATCTCAAGACATCAGTCAGGAATTTAAAGCTTCGTCGCAAATGGGTTTTCCAAATGAAAAATGACCCCAAGCATACTTCCAAAGTTGTGGCAAAATGGCTTAAGGACAACAAAGTCAAGGTATTGGCGTGGCCATCACAAAGCCCTGACCTCAATCCTATAGAAAATGTGTGGGCAGAACTGAGAAGTGTGTGTGAGCAAGGAGGCCTACAAACCTGACTCAGTTACACCAGCTCTGTCAGGAGGAATGGGCCAAAATTCACCCAACTTATTGTGGGAAGCTTGTGGAAGGCTACACGAAACGTTTTACCCAAATAAAACAATTTAAAGGCAATGCTACCAAATACTAATGGAGTGTATGTAAACTTCTGTCCCACTGGGAATGCGATGAATGAAATAAAAGCTGAAAGAAATAATTCTCTCTGCTATTATTCTGACATTTCACATTCTTAAAATAAAGTGGTGATCCTAACTGACCTAAGACAGGGAAGTTTTACTAGGATTAAATGTCAGGATTTGTGAAAATTGAGTTTAAATGTATTTGTTTAAGGTGTATGTAAACTTCAGACTTCAACTGTACTTTAGGGGTAGGTGTGTGAGAGAGAGAGAGTGTGTGTATTTTTCCGATATTGATTTCATATACAGTACCAGTTTAAAGTTTGGACACACCTACTCATTCAAGGGTTTTGTTTTATTTTTAATATTTTTAACATATATGCAGTATACTGAAGACCTGAAATAACACATGGAATCATGTAGTAACCAAAAAAGTGTCGAACAAATCAAAATATATTTTAGATTCTTCAAAGTAGCCACCCTTTGCCTTGATGACAGCTTGCATTCTCTCAACCAGCTTCATGAGATAGTAGTCACCTGGAATGCTTTTCCAACAGTCTTGAAGGAGTTCCCACATATGCTGAGCACTTGTTGGCTGCTTTTCCTTCACTCTGAGATCAAACGTATCCCAAACCATCTCAATTGGGTTGAGGTCAGGTGATTGTGTAGGCCAGGTCCTCTGATGCAGGGCTCCATCACTCTCCTTCTTGGTCAAATAAACGTTACACAGCCCGGAGGTGTGTTCGGGAGCCCGGAGGTGTGTTTGGGTCACTGTCCTGTTGATAAACAAATTACAATTTCACAAAGCACAAACCAGATGGGATGGCATATCACTGCAGAATGCTGTGGTAGCCATGCTGGTTAAGTGTGTCTTGAATTCTACATTTACGTGGGCCGTGCCGGGCCGTGCCGGAGATGCCCAACTCGGAGAGGGTGGAGAGGAGGATCTGATGGTTCACAGTATCGAAGGCAGCCGATAGGTCTAGAAGGATGAGAGCAGAGGAGAGAGAGTTAGCTTTAGCAGTGCGGAGCGCCTCCGTGATACAGAGAAGAGCAGTCTCAGTTGAGTGACTAGTCTTGAAACCTGACTGATTTGGATCAAGAAGGTCATTCTGAGAGAGATAGCAGGAGAGCTGGCCAAGGACGGCACGTTCAAGAGTTTTGGAGAGAAAAGAAAGAAGGGATACTGGTCTGTAGTTGTTGACATCGGAGGGATCGAGTGTAGGTTTTTTCAGAAGGGGTGCAACTCTCGCTCTCTTGAAGACGGAAGGGACGTAGCCAGCGGTCAAGGATGAGTTGATGAGCGAGGTGAGGTAAGGTAGAAGGTCTCCGGAAATGGTCTGGAGAAGAGAGGAGGGGATAGGGTCAAGCGGGCAGGTTGTTGGGCGGCCGGCCGTCACAAGACGCGAGATTTCATCTGGAGAGAGAGGGGAGAAAGAGGTCAAAGCACAGGGTTGGGCAGTGTGAGCAGAACCAGCGGTGTCGTTTGACTTAGCGAACGAGGATCGGATGTCGTCGACCTTCTTTTCAAAATGGTTGACGAAGTCGTCTGCAGAGAGGGAGGAGGGGGGGGGGAGGGGGAGGAGGATTCAGGAGGGAGGAGAAGGTGGCAAAGAGCTTCCTAGGGTTAGAGGCAGATGCTTGGAATTTAGAGTGGTAGAAAGTGGCTTTAGCAGCAGAGACAGAAGAGGAAAATGTAGAGAGGAGGGAGTGAAAGGATGCCAGGTCCGCAGGGAGGCGAGTTTTCCTCCATTTCCGCTCGGCTGCCCGGAGCCCTGTTCTGTGAGCTCGCAATGAGTCGTCGAGCCACGGAGCGGGAGGGGAGGACCGAGCCGGCCTGGAGGATAGGGGACATAGAGAGTCAAAGGATGCAGAAAGGGAGGAGAGGAGGGTTGAGGAGGCAGAATCAGGAGATAGGTTGGAGAAGGTTTGGGCAGAGGGAAGAGATGATAGGATGGAAGAGGAGAGAGTAGCGGGGGAGAGAGAGCGGAGGTTGGGACGGCGCGATACCATCCGAGTAGGGGCAGTGTGGGAAGTGTTGGATGAGAGCGAGAGGGAGAAGGATACAAGGTAGTGGTCGGAGACTTGGAGGGGAGTTGCAATGAGGTTAGTGGAAGAACAGCATCTAGTAAAGATGAGGTCAAGCGTATTGCCTGCCTTGTGAGTAGGGGGGGAAGGTGAGAGGGTGAGGTCAAAAGAGGAGAGGAGTGGAAAGAGGGAGGCAGAGAGGAATGAGTCAAAGGTAGACATGGGGAGGTTAAAGTCACCCAGAACTGTGAGAGGTGAGCCGTCCTCAGGAAAGGAGCTTATCAAGGCATCAAGCTCATTGATGAACTCTCCAAGGGAACCTGGAGGGCGATAAATGATAAGGATGTTAAGCTTGAAAGGGCTGGTAACTGTGACAGCATGGAATTCAAAGGAGGCGATAGACAGATGGGTAAGGGGAGAAAGAGAGAATGACCACTTGGGAGAGATGAGGATCCCGGTGCCACCACCCCGCTGACCAGAAGGTCTCGGGGTGTGCGAGAACACGTGGGCAGACGAAGAGAGAGCAGTAGGAGTAGCAGTGTTATCTGTGGTGAGCCATGTTTCCGTCAGTGCCAGGAAGTCGAGGGACTGGAGGGACGCATAGGCTGAGATGAGCTCTGCCTTGTTGGCCGCAGATCGGCAGTTCCAGAGGCTACCGGAGACCTGGAACTCCACGTGGGTCGTGCGGGCTGGGACCACCAGGTTAGGGTGGGCGCGGCCACGCGGTGCGAAGCGTTTGTATGGTCTGTGCAGAGAGGAGAGAACAGGGATAGACAGACACATGGTTGACAGGCTACAGAAGAGGCTACGCTAATGCAAAGGAGATTAGAATGACAAGTGGGCTACACGTCTCGGATGTTCAGAAAGTTAAGCTTACGTTGCAAAAAATAAGAATAAAATACAAGATCTTATTGACTAAAATGATATAGTACTGCTGGCTGGTGAAGTAGCCTGGCTAGCAGTGGCTACGTTGTTGAAAGTGAAGCTGGCTAGGTAACCTCGACAATTTCACTAAATTTCTCTAAACTACACAATTATCATGGATACAAGGACAGGAAAGACAACTAGCTAACACTACGCTAATCAAGTCGTTCCTATTGTAATGTAAGTTTCTACAGTGCTGCTATTCGGTAGAAGTTGGCTAGCTAGCAGTGTTGGCTAGGTAGGAGGACGGCAGCGCGGGAGGCGAAAAATAGCTGGCTAGCTAACCGATAATTACTCAAAGCTACACAATTATCTTAGATAGAAAGATAGCAAAGAAAACTATGTAGCTAGCTAACACTACACAAGTCAAGTCGTTCCGTTGTAATGTAATCGTTTCTACAGTGCTGCTAATCGGTGGCTAGCTGGCTAGCTAGCAGGGTTGACTACGTTACGTTAGGGCGAGAATACCTGGCTAGCGAACCTCAGCGAACCTTGATAACTACACAATTATCACCGATACAAAGACGGCTATGTAGCCAGCTAAGTAGCTAGCTAAGATCGAACAAATACAAATCAAAGATAGCAAAGACAACTGTGTAGTCAGCCAACACTACACTGATCAAGTCGTTCCGTTGTAATGCACTCGTTTCTACAATGCTGCTATTCGGTGGCAAGCTGGCTAGCTAGCAGTGTTTGGCTACGTTGCGTTATGTTAGGGCGAAAATAGCTGGCTGGCGAACCTCAATAACTACACAATTATGTTTGATGCAAAGACGGCTATGTAGCTAGCTAAGATCAAACAAATCAAACCGTTGTACTGTAGTGAAAATGAAAATCAGACCGTTGTACTATAATGAAAAGTTTATACTACTATTCGGTAGACGGTGGACGTTTGCTAGCTACTGGGCAGATAGCAGTGTGGACTACGATAGACGACGGAATACGATAATTACGCAATTATCTTTTATACACAGACGGCTAAGTAGCTAGCTAAGAAGAAATTGCTAAGGTTAGACAAATTAAACCGTTGTACTATAATGAAATGTAATGAAAATGAAATGAAAATTTATACTACCTGCAGAGCGAATGCAAATGCGACCGCTCGCTCCAAACCGGATGTCACATAAATCACAGACAGCAAAGCACCCCCACACCATCACACATCCTCCTCCATGCTTCATGGGGGGAACCACACATGCAGAGATCATCCATTCACCTACTCTGCATCTCACAAATACGCAGCGGTTGGAACCAAAAATCTCACATTTGGACTCATCAGACCAAAGGACAGATTTCCATCGGTCTAATGTCATTTGCTCATGTTTCTTGGCCTAAACAAGTCTCTTATTATTATTGGTGTTCTTTAATAGTGGTTTCTTTGCAGCAATTCGACCATGAAGGCCTGATTCACTCAGTCTCCTGTGAAGAGTTGATGTTGAAATTGTGTCTGTTACTTGAACTCTGTGAGGTGCAATCTGAGGTGCAGTTAATTACCAATTTCTGAGGCTGGTAACTCTAATGAACTTATCATCTGCAGCAGAGGTAACTCTGGGTCTTCTTTTCCTGTTGCGGTCCTCATGAGAGCCAGTTTCATCATAGTGCTTGATGGTTTTTGCGACTACACTGAAATTTTCTGGATTGACTGACCTTCATGTCTTAAAGTAATGATGGACTGTCATTATTTGAGCTGTTCTTGCCATAATATGGACCTGGTCTTTTAACAAATAGAGCTATCTTCTGTATACCACCCCTACCTTGTCACATCACAACTGATTGGCTCAAACATATTAAGGAGGAAAGACATTCACAAATGTACTTTCAACAAGGAACACCTGTTAATTGAAATGCATTCTAGGTGATTACCTCATGACGCTGGTTGAGAGAACAGTTTGTCATTGTTTCCCAAACTCTACACTACACAGCTGATTCAAATAATAAACTAATCATCAAGCTTTCATAATTTGAATCAGCTCTGTAGTGTTAAAGGACCAAGTTTGGGAAACACTGATGTAGGTATAATGTTTGCAAATATAATTCATATGTTATAAAAAACGATCTGTGTTTTTGTGTGTGTGTCTTAGCCTACTGCATTATTTAGAAGTCTATTTCATATTTCAAAAGTTGCTTTCATCAAGTATCTCTTCCTATGATCTCAACCTAAAGAGCTCAGCTAGTCAGTATGCATACAACAAGGACTTTGGCTTCATGGGCAAAATCAATTCACTACATAGGCCGAGGTGTTGTTTCTTTCCAGTTATCCAGTTATCACCCCATCCAACTAAATCAAATCAAGTTCATTGTTCACCTAAACAGATTTGCTGATATCATTGCAAGTGCTGCGAAATGCTTGTGTTGCTAGCTCCAACAGTGCAGTAATAATATCTAGAAAACAATACGCAAAACAATACGCAAATCATCAAAAAGATAAAAGAAAGAAATTGAGAAATATCAGAACAAGCAATGTCAGGGTCCGGATATACACTGCTCAAAAAAATAAAGGGAACACCTAAACAACACAATGTAACTCCAAGTCAATCACACTTCTGTGAAATCAAACTGTCCACTTAGGAAACAACACTGATTGACAATAAATTTCACATGCTGTTGTGCAAATGGAATAGACAAAAGGTGGAAATTATAGGCAATTAGCAAGACACCCCCAATAAATGAGTGGTTCTGCAGGTGGTGATCACAGACCACTTCTCAGTTCCTATGCTTCCTGGCTGATGTTTTGGTCACTTTTGAATGCTGGCGGTGCTTTCACTCTAGTGGTAGCATGAGACGGAGTCTACAACCCACACAAGTGGCTCAGGTAGTGCAGCTCATCCAGGATGGCACATCAATGCGAGCTGTGGCAAGAATGTTTGCTGTGTCTGTCAGCGTAGTGTCCAGAGCATGGAGGCGCTACCAGGAGACAGGCCAGTACATCAGGAGACGTGGAGGAGGCCGTAGGAGGGCAACAACCCAGCAGCAGGACCGCTACCTCCGCCTTTGTGCAAGGAGGAGCAGGTGGAGCACTGCCAGAGCCCTGCAAAATGACCTCCAGCAGGCCACAAATGTGCATGTGTCTGCTCAAACGGTCAGAAACAGACTCCATGAGGGTGGTATGAGGGCCCGACGTTCACAGGTGGGGGTTGTGCTTTCAGCCCAACACCGTGCAGGACGTTTGGCATTTGCCAGAGAACACCAAATTGGCAAATTCGCCACTGGCGCCCTGTGCTCTTCACAGATGAAAGCAGGTTCACACGCACATGTGACAGATGTGACAGAGTCTGGAGACGCCGTGGAGAACGTTCTGCTGCCTGCAACATCCTCCAGCATGACCGGTTTGGCGGTGGGTCAGTCATGGTGTGGGGTGGCATTTCTTTGGGGGGGCCGTAAGATCCCTCATCCGAGCAGTGAATTTCAAACACAGATTAAACCACAAATACCAGGGAGGTTTTCCAATGACTCAAAGAAGGGCACCTGTTGGTAGATGGGTAAAAAAAACGGACATTGACTATGTCTTTGAACATGGTGAAGTTATTAATTACACTTTGGAATTATACCCAGTCACTACAAAGATACAGGCGTGCTTCTTAACTCAGTTGCCTAAGAGCAAGGAAACCACTCAGTGATTTCGCCATGAGGCCCATAGTGACTTTAAAACAGTTACAGAGTTTAATGGCTGTGACAAGAGAAAACTGAGGAAGGATCAACAACTCACATTGGTCAAAGAGAACGAGAGCACACAGTCCCCGTGAGCATGTTGGCGGCTCAATGTTGTTGTCCTCGAAGCAGGCAAAAAGTTGTTTAGCTTATCCAGGAACAAGGTGTCAGTGGCTGGCTTTCCCTTCATAATCCGTGATTGTCTGGATACCCTTCCACATACGTCTCATGTCTGAGCCATTGATTTGCGACTCGATTTGTGACTTTGTCCCTGTACTGTCATTTTGCTTATTTGATTGCGTTATGGAGATCCTACCTGGTCTGTTTGTACATGTACATGTTCCCAGTCACCTTGCAATGGTTAAATGCGGTGGTTCTCTCTTTCAGTTTTGCACGAATGCTGCCATCTATCCAGAGTTTTTGGTTTGGATAAGTTATAATTGTCACAGGAGGAACAACATCCTCTATGCACTTCCTGATGAACCCAGTCACAGAGTCAGTGTATACATCAATACTATTCTCAGAGGCGACCCGTAACATTTCCCAGTCCTCATGATCAAGACAATCTTGAAGCATGGATTTTGATTGGCCAGACCAACATTGAACAGTCCTTACCACGGGTACTTCCTGTTTAAGTTTCTGCCTATAGTTGGGAAGGGAGGGTAACAATGAACCAGGGTATGTGATGTGTGTGTAGCTCAGGAGATGTGTTTATACAATTCCAGTAGCGTTTTATTAAGATTTATTTTATTAAAGTCCCAAGCTACAATAAATGCCGCTTCAGGATATGCAGTTTCCAGTTTGCAGCTTCCTGTCCGCACGATGGAGAACACCTGCTGGCTGAATGGATGGGGACTTTATATCCGGAGAAGGCCATTATTCCGTAAAACAAGGTATGTTACAGACCCCGATGTCTCTCTGGAAGGAGAGCCTTGCTCTGAGCTAATATACTTTATTGTCCAGTGACTGAACATTAGCAGGTCATATACTCGGAAGCGGTGGATAGTGTGCAGTCTGGCCCCACTCCTACTACCTCTTCTACGGCGTCTGCGTTTTGGTGCAGCCCGTGGAATAAGTAGAGCTGCCTCTGGATCCAGGTCAGGAAGTCGAATATCTGCTCGAATTTCTGGTCATTGACAGCAGATCTAATATCCTAAAGTTATTTTCAGATGTAGGTAATAATACAAGAAACGTTCTGAGCAAATAATGTAAGAAATAACAAAACATTAATAATAAAAATACTGTAAAGTTGTCTAGAAGCTAGAAATAGGGTGCACCTTGTCTGTCGGCACCATCTTGTCTTTGGAAGCATCCTTACTCCATATGCAGAGGGGTCAGGTGCAATCCTGGATTTAAAAAAGTACCGTTCAATCTAAATTACATTGGCAGATATCAAACAGAGCAGTTCGCTCCTGCTGAATGATAGATGTAGCGGGCTGCCAGGCCCAATACACCAGTGGTCACCTGTGGCTGGCAAAGAGTGAAAAAGACCTGACTGATGCTGCAAAGAAGTGCAGGAATTACTTCCTCTCTTTGCACACACTCTCTGCTTCCCTCCTTCTCTCTCTCTCTCTTTCTCTTCGTTCTCTTTTCTTGTTTTGTGGTCTACAGTGAGGAGGTAGCTAGCACAGAGACCAGAGAGTCACATGAATCAGAATTCTGTGTTGATGCTGTGCTTTTGTCACGGCCATTTAAAGGAGTGGACCAAGGTGCAGCGCGATTGGAATACATTGTTTAATTCAACGAAGAACACTTAACGAACGGACGGACGGACGGACGGACGGACGGACGGACGGACGGACGGACGGACGGACGGAAACGTGATGCCAACGTAGTGCTCACAGGCAACTAAACATGGACAACTACCCACCAAACCAAAATGGAAAATGGAAACCTAAATAGGCTCCCCAATCAGAGACAACGATAAACAGCTGTCTCTGATTGGGAACTCATGCAGGCCACCATAAACC
This sequence comes from Salvelinus fontinalis, assembly GCF_029448725.1. Classification (NCBI taxonomy): domain Eukaryota; kingdom Metazoa; phylum Chordata; class Actinopteri; order Salmoniformes; family Salmonidae; genus Salvelinus; species Salvelinus fontinalis. Next base: position 14,941,928 of record NC_074705.1, read on the forward strand.
TACAACCCCTAGACAATACAAAATCCCCATAGATAACAAAAAACCCTAGACAAGACAAAAACTAGACAATACAAAAACTAAACAAACCACCCCTTGTCACACCCTGACCTAACCAAATAATAAAGAAAGCAAATATAACTAAAGTCAGGGCGTGACAGCTTTGAAGAAAACATTTAGGTTGTAAATCTAACAATCGAGGACCTAATTTAAGTGTATCATGTTCAACATAAAATTAAGCCACTGAATTTAACACTTCAAGTGATTTGGCAGTCATATAAAGAACAAAACTGTTTGAAAGTGTAATTTTTGTAAAATTTTACATTTTAGTCACTTAGCAGACACTCTTATCCAGAGCAACTTACAGTACTGAGGGCATACATTTTTCATACTATTTCGTACTTGTGATATTCAGTAAAAGACTATTCCAACAGAAACTCTGACATTACCTCAGCCCATACTCACCTTCCTTGTAATCTGTCTTTATTTGTATTCTACCTTCGAGCAATCAGTTTTTAGATTTCACTTTCGCCCATATTTAGCTAACTTTAAACCAACTTGACAGAATGAAAAGGCACTCTCATTTCAACAATATAATGGGAAGAGACCCTGGCTAAATGGCAAAATGAATCTGCGATCGACCGGCGCCACATTAGCGCTCACAAATTCACTCCCGTAACCAAGCCTGAAACCAAACGTCCATAGCTGTTACAGATCCAATTTATACACATCAGTTGTTTGCTCGAGTAGGTCAATAGAAAGCATTGGATCACCTTGTGACATGCAAATGACCCTCTCTTTCTCTCTTTGTTCCAAAAGGCAGGCAGCGGGCCTGGCTGAGGTACATCAATATATTGTATTCTCCACCACCACCTCATCCTCCCATAGAAACAAGTAATACGTCTGGCCCTTTTGAGAACTCATTTCGGATGTTCTAACCCTCGATTAAGGCTTTGCTGGCTAGGTAGCTATTGGGAATTAATGCCTGCCTGCCTGCCTGCCTGCCTGTCTGCCTGCCTGCCTGTCTGTCTGTCTGTCTGTCTGTCTGTCTGTCTGTCTGTCAACCCAGAATGCCCCATGATTGATCTATAAACAAGCAATTGCAGAGAATGATCACTGTGCTATTTTGTCCACCTTGCGTTCTGTGCAGGCTGTATCATTTCCCAATATGATTAGCAATTCTGAAATGTACCATGGCGTATCTATTTGTTTGCTCCTACAGTACCAGCATGGGGTTACTTTGCAATGTGTAGTAAATCATGGAAACTCAATGCAATGTTTTTTAATACATATGGAAGCAGATACTAATGCTTTGTGAGATGTCAACCTGTGGTCCCCATGGAAAATGAAATGGTAAAATGCAATGGGAAAACAAGAAAATATAGATACTATTTTGGGCTGCCATACAGTATGGGAGCCATGTTACATGTTGGAATTGAATGTCTACTGAATACACTCGTTTGTGTAATACTGTTTCCTCTAAGGAAATATCATTGGATTGTTTCTTGTATTCTTCTTGAACACCACAGATTTTGGAGCACCCCATATTTCTCCATTTGAATGTGAATAATTACAAACAGAGTGAAACGGTCACTTTCGGCGGTTTAGAAGCTGACAGACAGCACTAACTCAGGCAGTGAAATGGTATCATGAGAATTACAGAGAGAGAGAGAGAGAGAGAGAGAGAGAGAGAGAGAGAGAGAGAGAGAGAGAGAGAGAGAGAGAGAGAGAGAGAGAGAGAGAGAGAGAGAGAGAGAGAGAGAGAGAGAGAGAGAGAGAGAGAGAGAGAGAGAGAGAGAGAGAGAGAGAGAGAGAAAGTGCTCTCATTCCTCTGATGCTATGATTTTGTGTTTAATACAGCAGGTAGGTTAGAAAGCCTGAATAAAAACACTTGAGAGTTGATTTTGTAGCACTCTGAAGTTCTGAAATGGCTAATACATCAAGTCAATGCAGATATATAGTGCAATAACATACCCTTCCATAAGGCCTGTACACACTCAAGTTTTACAACTGATGTACATTGCATTTGTCACAACGGTTGTGATACAACGGAGAGTTTATCTGCGCAAAATGTATTACAAAACCACTGTGCAATGTCTCAACATCCATGTGTTTTTACATTTTTTACAAATTCTGTTGTATTATAACAGTTATGTCAAATGCATTGTCTGTCATTTGGTCAATTTGAGTCTGTACAGGGCCTGAGAGGATGCACTCTGTCTCTGGAACTGAACAAGAGTTAGATTATTATCAAACAGATGCCAGGTTTACTCATTCGCTATGATACAGAATATTGTCTTTCTGTCTGTATTTTTTGTCTACTCCATCTCCAACATTTGCACATGTCAGATGTTGTAAAGCACATTTTAAAAAAAAGGCCTGCTGGAGGTTATATCCATTATGTCCACTGGACTAAGTGACGGGGTGGATGGATAACCCAATGGAACCGGCCTATGAAGAACTAGGATTTAAGCGAGGCAAACACAGATACTGACGAGGTGACATCACCACTTCGCTTGCGTCCCAAATGGCACTCTGTGATCTATGTAGTGCATTAATCTACTCTGACCAAAAGTAGTGCACTGCAGGGGGAATAGGGTGCCATTTGGGATGCTGGCACTGTACTCACTAGGCTCTTGGCTGGTCTGGATGAAGAGGTTGGTACGCTAAGCAGGAGGAAAAGAATGCCTTATTAATTGTACCTTATGCTCCTGGATCAATACATTGAACAGGGGCTCTATGTCAGCAAGGTGCTGCGATTAAATCCGTTCCAGCAGCAAAGTGCTAGGCCTTTATCCTCAAAGCAATTATCCAAATAATAAACACAGCGAACAAGCCCCGAGCCATCCCCCACGCACACCGATCCTTGAGAGATTGTTACAAAGTAATACATTCATGCAAAAGATAGCTTGATCAGGGATCCTGGAGAGAAAGGGGGGAAATACTTAACAAATAATGATCCAACCAGACAATGTCCATTCAAATAAAAGAACCAAGGAACCACATCTGTTTGTTAATCCAATATATATTACTTTTGAAGTTTCAAAGCAAAGATTTGCGGGTCTGCAAGATGGCACATCTCTAACTAATTCCTGTTCATAAGTAGGTGACACAGGAACAATCTGTATTTCTTCAGCGGGGGATGCATCTTGGAACACTCTATTGTCGCTGAAATGTAATGTAATAGGCTATGTGAAAATAATGGACCATTTGGCATAGTTGATTCTCCACTCAATTTGTTCATAGAATCTCTGTGTCTGTCCATGAAAACAGGATACAACAGATACTCAAACATCTAGTATATGGCATCATCTGTAGATGCACTGTAAAATCCCCGGCTTCGTTCAAAATGGCACTCTATTCCCTATTTCGTGCACTACCTTTGACCAGAGCCCTAGTCAAAAGTAGTTCACTACATAGAGAATAGAGTGTCATTTGGGACGCATACTTCCTTTAGGTTTGTACTCTCTCAGCACAGCCGAGGCTCCCAGCGGAGGCCCCCAGCAGGAAGAAACAGGGATACCGCCATCAACTCTTTAGGACAGGTCAATATTTCACATACATGTGTAGGGGGAATAAGGGTCAGGCCTTGTGGACGTCTATGACATAAATATTTAAAGATCAATACTTCACGTGCATGCAGGTGGTAAAACGGGGGGTATCTTATCCTTCCCGGTTGTTCCTCATTCCTCCTGACCTGCTACATAGAGTGGCTGGAGAAAAAAACCATCAACACCTTCTTCGATAAGTCATTAAAAGTTATTGATTTTCAATATATTTTCCTGGAGCACCTCGCTGAAAAGATTTACCAATTTGTGGTGGAAAATAGCCCTACTTGCCCTTCAAATCAGGGTATTTTTCGTTCATCCATATTTTCACAGTATTTCCCCAGGGGTCTCTCTTTTCCCCTGTTTTATCCACCTGCATGCACGTGAAATCAATCAATCTTTAAATATTTATGTCATAGACGCCCACAAGGCCTGACCCTTATTCCCCCTATACATGTATGTGAAATATTGACCTGTCCTAAATAGTTGATGGCGGCGGCATCCTTGTTTCTTCCTGCTGGGGGCCTCCACTGGGAGCCTCGGCTGTGCTGAGAGAGAGAGAGAGAGAGAGAGAGAGAGAGAGAGAGAGAGAGAGAGAGAGAGAGAGAGAGAGAGAGAGAGAGAGAGAGAGAGAGAGAGAGAGAGAGAGAGAGAGAGAGAGAGAGAGAGAGAGAGAGAGAGAGAGAGAGAGAGAGAGAGAGAGAGAGAATATGTATGGATATTATATACACCTCACATGCAACCCATAATAAACCTATGCAATTAGCCTATTCAAATGATTATCTGACTCCATAAAGATAGTACAGCAATATCCAAGAGACCATAGTTGAGTTACAGAAATTGGAACGTCAAAAACGGTCTGAGAATGGAATTCTAAATGCAAATAGATGTAATGTCATTGTAAAATGAACAGATTCACATGCAAGGCATAAAGTTTACGTTACAAAGCATTAACACCCACTACAAGGCATTATTCTAGCCCTGATCAGAGAGGGAGAGAGAAGGCATAGCCTGAAAGGCCATGCCCCAAAAGTCCATGGGGAGGAATAATGCCCCCAGGGCAGTTCAGGAACAAAAAAGAGAGCGAGACAATGAAGCTAGGACCCTTGAGCATCTGACTTGTTTGGATTCAAAATCTGAGTTGTTCACCAATAGCATTACTGTAAAGAGGATGTAAAGACCACAGAAACTCTGCTACCCAGAGGTGTGACAGAATAGGTGTCGGAGAGATAATGCAGACGTCCTAAGATAACACAGAGGGATCCTTGCATACCGTTGATAAGAGTCACTTTGGGGGCTGGGCTGCATTACAAGCCTTCTGAGCGTCGGCTGTGACAAAGCAGCGTTTTGTTTTAATTGGGCGCTGGGCTGAGGGGCTGGAACGCAAGCTAGGGAGAAGCGCAAAAACAAGAGCGAGCTCGTGTCAGGGATACTAGGTGTTTTCAGACACTCACACAGAGGGGCACTGCTGTGAACATCAGAGGTTACGGTTCTGACCTCTGTGGTGCTGATGGGTTTTTCGGTTTGTAGAGTGGGTCGGTAATGAACAACAGAGGGAGGATGGAGGAGAAGAGAGTGGGGGGCCATGATGCAATGCCTTCTGACCCGCGTGTTTCAGGCCTCACTGGTGAAGGGATATTGATCTGGTAGCTGCTCCGTAACATGTGGTATCCAAGACATGGTAATCCTACAGGCTGTACAGACAGAGGATTCAGCAACGGTTACTGTTGTGACAAATCTTTACTGAGCCCTTAGACATTTTGGGACCTGGGTATGAGATTAAACTAATTTGCTCACAGAACAAGTCTGTTGGAAGAGTGCGTAGGGGTTTCAACTACTGCATAACTGTTATAGAGATATGCTCTTTATGCCATATACAGTTGAAGCCGGAAGTTTACATACACCTTAGCCAAATACATTTAAACTCAGTTTTTCACAATTCCTGACATTTAATCCTAGTAAAAAAATCCTGTCTTAGGTCAGTTAGGATCACCACTTTATTTTAAGAAAGTGAAATGTCAGAATAATAGTTGAGAGAATGATTTATTTCAGCTTTTATTTCTTTCATCACATTCCCAGTGGGTCAGAAGTTTACATACACTCAATTAGTATTTCGTAGCATTGCCTTTAAATTGTTTAACTTGGGTCAAATGTTTCGGGTAGCCTTCCACAAGCTTCCCACAATAAGTTGGGTGAATTTTGGCCCATTCCTCCTGACAGAGCTGGTGTAACTGGTGTAGGCCTCTTTGCTCGCACACACTTTTTCAGTTCTGCCCACAAATGTTCTATGGGATTGAGGTCAGGGCTTTGTGATGGCCACTTCAATACCTTGACTTTGTTGTCCTTAAGCCATTTTGCCACAACTTTGGAAGTATTGTCAGGGTTGTGTGCGGCGAAGTAGCAGAGTCAAATGCAGGACACAGGTGTTGAGCGAAACACAAAACGTTTACTCAAAAATTACAGCAAAATTCCACAAAGGGAATAATTACAAAACATCATAAGAAATAACAACAACCACTAACGTAACAAACAATCACGGACAAAACAGAAATGAAAGCCAGAGGATTAAATAGGGAACATAATAGGGGAATTGAAACCAGGTGTGTAATTATGCAGACAAAACAAAACGAAACAGAAAAATGGATCGGTGGTGACTAGAAAGCCGGTGACGTCGACCGCCGAACACCACCCGAACAAGGAGAAGGGCCGACTTCGGCGGAAGTCGTGACAAGTATGCTTGGGGTCATTGTCCATTTGGAAGACCCATTTGCGACCAAGCTTTAACTTCCTGACTGATGTCTTGAGATGTTGCTTCAATATATCCACGTAATTTTCCTTCCCTCGTGATGCCATCTATTTTGTGAAGTGCACCAGACCCTCATGCTGCAAAACAACATGATGCTGCCACCCCTGTGCTTCACGTTTGGGATGGTGTTCTTCGGCTTGCAAGCCTCCCTCTTTTCCTCCAAACATAATGATTGTCATTATGGCCAAACAGTTCTATTTTTGTTTCATCAGACCAGAGGACATTTCTACAAGAAGTACAATCTTTGTCCCCATGTGCAGTTGCAAACCGTAGTCTGGCTTTTTTATGGCGGTTTTGGAGCAGTGGATTCTTCCTTGCTGAGCGGCCTTTCAGGTTATGTCGATATAGGACTCGTTTTACTGTGGATATAGATACTTTTGAACCTGTTTCCCCCAGCATCTTCACAAGGTCCTTTGCTGTTGTTCTGGGATTGATTTGCACTTTTCGCACCAAAGTACGTTCATCTCTAGGAGACAGAATGCGTCTCCTTCCTGAGCGGTGTGACGGCTGCGTGGTCTCATGGTGTTTATACTTGCGTACAATTGTTTGTACAGATGAACGTGGTATCTTCAGGCGTTTGGAAATTGCTCCCAAGGATGAACCAGACTTGTGGAGGTCTACAATTTTGGCTGATTTCTTTAAATGTTCACATGATGTCAAGCAAAGAGGCACTGAGTTTGAAGGTAGGCCTTGAAATACATCCACGGGTACACCTCCAAATGACTCAAATTATGTCAATTAGCCTATCAGAAGCTTTTAAAGCCATGACATCATTTTATGGTATTTTCCAAGCTGTTTAAAGGCACAGTCAATTTAGTGTATGTTAACTTCTAACCCACTGGAATTGATAATGTGAATTATAAGTGAAATAATCTGTCTGTAAACAATTGTTGGGAAAATGTGTCATGCACCAAGTAGATGTCCTAACCGACTTGCCAAAACTATAGTTTGCTAACACAAAATGTGTGGAGTGGTTGAAAAACGAGTTTTAATGACTCCAAACTAAGTCTATGTAAACTTCCGACTTCAACTGCAGCTTATAGTTTTAAACCCACAGCTTTATAGTTTGAAGAACGTACAGTATGTAAGTAACACTGTTCAGCCTCTAACATGATGGCGGACTGAACACAGCAGTGCAGATCACCTCAAGATAATAACATCATTTTATCATCACAAGACAGACTACATATTATCACTTTACAAACTGGTGGGTAACAACCGTCAACCTGGATAACAACACAAAACAAATCACAAGGCTAGAGAAATGTATCGAGAAATATTACGAAAGCAAGCAACATTCAAACATGACGAAGAGTAAAAAAGGAGAACCGATTCCCGAAAGAAAATGTGACTCTTCGACGGACACAGATGAGTTCAGCTTTTCACCACAGGGAATGGTATGGGTGGAAACCGATCTGTGACAAACTTGGCATACTTGAATTAGTCAGCAAAGATATAAAGGCGTTGAAGGAAAGCCTCAAGACTGGTATCCAAGAGAAAGAAGGAGAGGTTCCTGAATCTGTAGTTAGGGAGTTCCTCCTTACAGCGCTCCAGGTCCCACGCGAAGCTGTCGACGAAATCGGCGTGTACACCGTTTCGGACAGAGAGGACAGAGATATGAGGCCCCAATCGTTGCTAAATTTGCTTTCTTTAAAGATAAAATAATGGTTAAAAGCCTGGGTAAAAGACTTGCTGGCATGAAAATAGGCATGAATGATCAATTCCCGATGGAAATTGCAGAGCGGCGCGAAGTTCTGTACCCAATCATCAAGGAAAATAGACTAAAAGGGAAACGTGAAGCTCTCGTGGTCGGTAAACTGTATATTGATAACCAAATGTTCTGAGACACAAAGACTACTCCATGGCTATTCTAAAAATGCCAAAGTTCTCATAGAGGAGTCGAATAATGGAACATCCGAAACTAGCCATGGTAAGGATTGTAATAAAAAATATATAGAAAAGCAATAAAATACAACGATTGTTAAAGAAATGAACTACAACTACACTATACCATTCTAGATAGGAATGTTGGAAAATAATTAGATTTAGACTTTCCATTTATAGTATTTTATAAATTGATGAGACAGCATTAGATAAAAGGATAATTAGCGAAATAATACAGCTTCAAATACAAGGAACTGGAACCTCAAAAGTACTGAATCAACATGGTAGAGATAAAAAAAAAAAAACAGAGGATATAGAAGGCACAGTATGTAGGTATGTGCGGATATATTGTGATGGAAGGTGGTGTGTGTGTTTTTGTGTTTGGAAAAGTATGGAGTTAATTGAGTGAAAAGGGATATGGGATGCAAATCCCAGAGCCCATGTGTGTTTGTGAGCAGGGGTTGTGAGAGAGAGCTTTAAATTGTGTGCAGATATGGGATATACATTTTAAAATACATTATTGATATTGTTTATTTATTTACTGTCCTATCATGATAGAATGGTCCCCAACCCTATACCCTAGACACATTCACCTGAGCGACACATACACTAAGGAGAAGTCATTATCTGTTTCATGGGCCTACTGTAAGTAGCCTGTACGCAACCAAATCAGAAAGATGAATGTGGTCAGAGACCTACTAAAGCAGCACCGCCTCCTCAAGAATCTGAGCCTGCCTGGCAGGGTTGGTCATACAAAGCTCCCCTAAAGGGAGAGCATAATATAACAGGAAATTCTCAAAGCTGCTAATGAGAACCTTGACGACCTTGTACCTAGCTGGTAGGGATTCCAGTGGGGTGCCCCCACCCAGGCAGTGGCAGTTCTGTCAACACTAGCTGCAGTAACCCATGGGGAGGGGGTCACACTCTGACATTCAGAGAGGGGGTATATTATTATGGCCCTGTTGGCACAAAATAGTCAAAGGTCTGACTGCACCGAGATGCTTAGGAATATGGTCACAACGGGGGACCAGCGTGTGCTTCAGGGGAAGAGGGTGTATCTGATCTCCATCACCTAGGACTTGACCCTGGTTAATCAAATCTCCCCATTCTTGCCCTTTTTTGCTCAATCTTGCATGCTTTCTCATGCAGCTGCTACTGTATATGCATTCGTAAATCAAGTACTTTCTTGAGTTGAGCTCTGGGATGGAAAAACTGTTGAGCATCTGAGTGTATGGTAGTTTATGGTTGTTTGTGGGGGAAAGGGAATGAGTGTTTGTGGGGGAAGGCGGTTGAGTGTGTGTGTGTGTGTGGGTGTGTGTGGGTGTGTGTGGGTGTGTGTGTGTGTGTGTGTGTGTGTGTGTGTGTGTGTGTGTGTGTGTGTGTGTGTGTGTGTGTGTGTGTGTGTGTGTGTGTGTGTGTGTCCCATAACTGTTGCTAGGGACTAAAGATGCTTGCGACAATATAGGATGAATCACAATAATTGTTTGCTAAAATAATAATTGATTGCCAAAAATGTAATCTCTTGTAATGGCAATCCTGGTAAGAGGTAGCAAACCTTTGCATGAGCTGCCTAGATTATTACAAATGTTATTTGTTAATTATGGACATTAAGATAAGCAGGATTTTTTATATATTGTTTTTTTAATAGCTATATATAATGCAAATTGAGGTGTGGGTGATGGAAATGCTTTTGGCGGCTAATCTGTTTCTGTTCTGTGGGTGGCACTGTGAGCTCTTTTTGAAGGACGGATCCCGGTCTCTCGGGGGGCCGGGGGATCCGGGGGACGAGAGTGGTCTGCCGTCACTGGGATGACAACCCAACTTGGGATGGGGAGTGGTTTTAGCGGGTGGAATAGTGGGGCACATTGGAGGTTTACTTAATAGCAATGCAAATATCATGGTATAGCTGCTCTTGGGCTCACCTGTTCCGCTCCGCGTGACAGTACGATCTGGCCCAGATATGAACCCAGCAGACTCAGATCCTCTCCACCAAATCTTTGCCAGCCAAGGCGCCCAGCTCGAGAAACCAAGCCCTGAAAACCCCTCTGGAGCATGTCAAGGAGTTTTCACGAAGCCTTTCGGACCTGCAGGGCCGAACCTTCACCCAGAGCTCGCAACCAGCCCCAGGTCCCTCTCCTCTGCCCCATGAGCCGTTTATTCTGACCCACGTGCGTTACGATGGCAACATCAGACCTTGCAAAGCCTTCTTCGTACAATGTTCACTAGTATACAAGCAACAGCCCAATGCTTATGCTAGCGAACGGGCCAAGATTTCCTTTCTGATCGGCGGTATCCGTGGAGCAGCACTTTCCTGGGCCACGGCGGTATGGGAGAGACAGTCCCCCATCTGCTCCTCCTACTCCAGCTTCACAGAGGAGATGAGGAAAGTCTTCGACCACCCTGTCTGCGGTAGGGAAGCCGCTAAATGACTCCTGTCCCTCCGTCAAGGCTCCCATAGTGTCGCTGAGATGGCGATCGAGTTTTGCACCTTCGCCACTGACAGAGGCTGGAATGAGAAGGCCCTTCAGGGAGCATTCCAGCAAGCTCTCACTGAGACCATCAAGGATAAGTTGGTGTCCAGGGAAGAGCCGGATGGACTCGAGGAACTCATCTCCCTTGCCATCCGCATCGACAACCGTCTCCGTGAACGTCGGAGGGAGAGGGCAGGTAGGGTTCAACGCCCCATCACTACATCTGCTTCTTTGCTAGGTCCTCCGACGACGACTGCCTGTCCTCATCGACTCGGGCGCCGACGAGAGTTTCCTGGACCGAGGTGTCGTTATCCAGTTGGGCCTGGACACTGTTCCACTTGATTCACCCCTCGATGCCAATGCTCTCAACGGACAGCTCCTTGCCTGTATCTGTGAGAACTGTCCCTATCATCCTGCGTCTCTCTGGGTATCACCAGGAAAGAGTCCGTCTCCACATAATCAACTGCCCTCGCTCTCCCCTGGTCCTGGGCCATCCTTGGTTAAAGCTGCACAATCCACAGATCGACTGGACCACTAAAAAGGTTGAAGTACATTCTGTCACTCAAATTGTCTTCGTCCTGCCCATGCCCCTGCCTTGTCTGTGCCCCAGTCCAATCCAGAACGTCCGGACCTGTCATCAGTTCCTCCTGAGTATCACGCTCTAGCTCCCGTGTTCAACAAGCACCCCACCCTGTTGGTGCCCCCTCATCGGCTGTATGACTGCGCCATCGACCTCCAGCCTGGAGCTCCTCTCCCCTGTAGCCGGTTGTATAACCTCTCTTGCCCGGAGCAGGAGGCTATGTCAGGCCTTCTTCCTCTCCAGTGGGAGATGTTTTTTTCTTTGTTAAGAAAAAGGATGGTTTGCTGAGGCCGTGCAAAGACTTCCGTGGGTTGAATAACATCACTGTGAAGAACAAGAACCCCTTGCCACTCATCAGTTCTGCTTTTGCCCCCCTCCATGGCGCCACGGTGGTCACCAAACTCGACCTCCAGAATGCCTACCAACTGGTCTGCATCAAAGAAGGGGACGAGTGGAAAACGGCATTCAACACATCACTTGGACACTGAGTATTTGGTCATGCCTTTTGGTCTCACTAACGTTCCTGCTGTTTTCCAGAGCCTAGTCAATGATGTACTGAGGGACGTGATCGGACGCTTCGTTTTTGTCTATGTGGATGAAATTCCGATTTTTTCGAAGGACTCTGAGGCTCACCAGCAACACGTTCGCAAATTCTCCAATGGCTGTTGGAGAATAAGCTTTTTGTTAAAGTTGAAAAATGTGAGTTCAATGCTTCCTCTTTGTCTTTCCTGAGTTACATTATTACACAGGGACGGTTACACGTGGATCCCACCAACGTCAGGGCAGTCACAGTGGTCTGCGCCCTCAAACCTGAAACAGCTACAGCGTTTCCTGGGGTTTGCACATTTTTACTGACGATTCATCAACAACTACAGCTGTCTGGCAGCACCCCTCCCTCACCACTCTCACCTCCACCTCCACTCCATTCCACTGCTACAACTGAAGCAGAGGCAGCGTTCCTGGAACTCAAGCGCTGCTTTACTTCCGTTCCAGTCCTCACTCAGCCAGACCCAGAAATTCAGTTCATCGTGGAGGTGGAATTCTCCTACACCGGGGTATGTGCTGTTCTTTCCTAGCGTTCCCCCTCTGATCAGAAGCTCCACCCTTGTGCATTCTTTTCCCGTAAGCTCTCACCTGCCAAGAAATGTTTTGACATTGGTAACCGAGAACTCCTGGCAGTGAAGCTAGCTCTTGAGGAATGGCTTTACTGGCTGGAGGGCTCTATTCTCCCCTTCATCGTGTGGACGGACCACAAAAACCTGTCCTACATCCAGACCGCCAGGCGTCTGAATTCCCGGCAAGCCAAGTGGGCACAGTTCTTCATGAGATTCAACTTCATACTCACTTATCACCCCGGTTCTAGGAATACCAAGCCCGACGCCCTCTCCCGTCTGTTCACCACCGACAACACTAGTTCCGAGCCAGAAGGCATTGTGCCATCCACCTGCATCGCTGCCGATGTCTCCTGGGAGATCGAGTCCCGCATTCGCCAGGTTCAGCAGAACCAGCTTGACCCCGGAAACGGTCCTAGAATTGCTCTGTTTGTTCCAGATTCAGTTTGCTCTGATGTTCTTCAGTGGGCCCATTCTACTCACCTCACCTGTCACCCGGGTATGAACCGGACCCTCACCTTTCTGCGTCAGCGCTTTTGCTGGTCCCCCATGGAGAGAGATGTCCGAGTGTTTCTCAGCCTGCTTGGTTTGTGCCCAGAATAAGACCTCCACTAAACCCACGTCCAGCCTGCTTTGCCCTCTTCCCATACCCCGTCGCCCCTGGTCACACATACCTCTGGACTTCGTCACTGGCCTTCCCCCATCCAATAGTAACTCAGTCATCCTCACCATTATTGACAGATTTTCCAAAGCGGCTGACTTCATTCCCCTCTCCAAGCTTCTGTCCTCCAGAGAAACTGCGGACCTGCTGGTGTCCCGTGTGTTTCGTCTGTATGGCATTCCTACTGACATCGCTTCCGACAGTTCACATCTCAGGTATGAAGATCCTTCTGTTCAACACTGGGTATCAATGTCAGTCTTTCATCTGGATATCACCCCCAGACCAACGGCCAGACCGAACGGGCCAACCAGGAGATGGAGACTGCCCCACGCTGTGTGGCTTCGGACAACCCTTCCTCCTGGAGTGCTCAGCTACCCTGGATGGAATATGTCCACAACACCCTCACCAATGCCTCATCAGGTATGTCGCCCTTTGAGTGTGCTCTGGGTTATCAAACCCCTTATTCCCCGCCCAAGAGGATTCCTCTCCGGACATGCTTACCCAGTCCCAACTCCGCTCGCTCCAGCCTCAGCCTCCGCTCCGGGCTTCCTGCAACCCATCCGAGCTTCCCCTTCTTTTCAATAAATACCTTGATTACCTCATCCCAGTCTCCTCGTCTGAGTCTGCTCTTGGGTTCACCTGTTCTGCTCCGCATGCCAATAGGATTGCTAAAAAATTTTACTTTTACTTTACCATGTAGTTTACCAATAAAATGTTCTGACGGGGATGTAGACGTACTTGGTATACATATCCCGAAAGAAATGATCTCACTCCAATACATTTTTATAGAACGATGGCAAAAATAGATCTTGCTACCATGGAAAGGAAAATACCTTTCTATTTGTGGTAAAATCACCTTGATAAACTGGGATATGACTAAAGAGTTCAACTATTTGCCTAAACCTAGCGACCTGTTTTTTTAATTATATGAGCAAAAAATATTCAATTTTATTTGGAATGGCAAGCCAGACAAAATTAAAAGGGCCTATTTATATAATGAATATGAATTCGGAGGGCAGAAATGATTACATATCAAAGCCTTAGACCTCTCACTAAAGGAGTCAGTCATACAAAAGTTAACCTTAAATCTGAACTGGTTCTCTAGCAAATTAGTAAGTATGTCTCACGCCATGTTCAAGAATGTCCTTTTCCCCTTTATTCAGATAACAACTGCAATTTCAGTTATTCGTCAACGAAATCGTCTCCAAAATATCGTTATTTTTTTAAACAAGCCACAGAAAGTTGGTTGCAATTTCTGTTTGATATTTTTTTTTTAAGGTACAATCTTTGTAAATTAAATCATAAATAGGACTGGTGGAGTTATGTCACACATGCAGTAGAAATGTCTGCTTTACCCAAAGTTACAACCAACTAATTGCAGCATTACTGCAAAAATGGAAGAGGCAAGTGGAAGGGGGAAAAAGTAGGGAACTTGTCTGTCGGCCCTGCATTAAAAAACAAAATTGATTAAAGAAAATTGTGATGAACAAAAATAAATAGCAAATAAATGTAAAAAAATGTTATTTTTCACCTTACAGAGAAATGCTTATTTACAAGCACTTAACCAACAATGCAGTGTTAAGAAAAATAGGTGAAAGTTAAAAATAATTAAAGAGCAGCAGTAAAATAACAATAGCGAGGCTATATACAGGGGGTACCGGTACAGAGTCAATGTGCAGGGGGCACCGGTTAGTCAAGGTAAATTAACTAATATGTACATGTAGGTAGAATTAAAGTGACTATGCATAGATAATAAACAGAGTGGCAGCAGTGTAAAAGAGGGGGGGGCAATGCAAATAGTCTGGGTAGCCATTTGATTAGCTGTTCAGGAGTACTGCTTGCCATGCAGTAGCAGAGAGAACAGTCTATGACTAGGGTGGCTGGAGTTTTTGACAATTTTTAGGGCCTTCCTCTGACACCGCCTGGTATAGAGGACCTGGATGGCAGGAAGCTTGGCCCCGGTGATATACTGGGCCATACGCACTACCCTGTCACGTTCCTGACCTGTTTTCCTTTGTTTTGTATTCATTTTAGTTGGTCAGGGCGTGAGTTGGGTGGGTTTGTCTATGTTTGTATTTCTATGTGGGGTTTTGTGTTCGGCCTGGTATGATTCTCAATTAGAGACAGGTGTGTATTGTTTGTCTCTAATTGAGAGTCATACAAAGGCATCCAGGGTTTCACTGGTGTTTTGTGGGTGTTTGTTCCTGTGTCCTCACAGGACAGTTGAAGGTTAGTCACGTTTGTTGTTTTGTAGTTTGTAGTGTCTTGTTTGCTTTTATTTCATTAAAAGATGGCTTATTTCCCTCAATCCGCATCTTGGTCCTATCCATGCTCCTTCTCGTCTAAGGGGGAGAACAACATTGACTGCCTTTACAGAAACACCCACCACAACAGGACCAAGCGGATTGAGGAGAGAGAAAAGGAACTACAGCAATGGGGAAAAGAGGAATGGACTTGGGAGGAGATTCTGGACGGAGAAGGACCCTGGGCACAGCCAGTGGAGTGTCGCCGCCCCAAAGCGGAGCTGGAGGCAGCGAAAGCGGAGAGGCGGCATTATGAGGCGCTTGCAAGGCAGAGTGGCTGGAAACCCGAGAGGCTCACCCAAAAATTTCTTGGGGGGAGGCTAAAGGGGAGTGTGGCGAAGCCGGGTTGGATACCTGAGCCAACTCCCCGGGCTTGCCGTGGAGTAAGAGGGCGTCGTACTGGTCAGACACCGTGTTATGCGGTGAAGCGCACGGTGTCCCCAGTACGCGTGCTTAGCCCAGTGCGGGCTATTCCACCTTGCCGCACTGGGAGGGCTAGGTTGGGCATCGAGCCGGATGCCATGAAGCCGGCCCAACGTATCTGGCCTCCAGTACGTCTCCTCGGGCCGGCGTACATGGCACCAGCCTTACAGGTGGTGTCCCCGGTTCGCCTGCATAGCCCAGTGCGGGCTATTCCACCTCGCCGCACTGGCAGGGCTACGGGGTCCATTCAACCTGGTAAGGTTGGGGAGGCTCGGTGCTCAAGAGCACGTGTCCTCCTTCACGGTCCGGTATATCCGGCGCCACCTTCCCACCCCAGCTCAGTACCACCAGTGCCTACACCACGCACCAGGCTTCCAGTGCATCTCCAGAGCCCTGTTCCTCTTCCACGTACTCTCCCTATGGTGCGTGTCTCCAGCCCGGTGCCTCCAGTTCCGGCACCACGCACCAAGCCTCCTGTGCGTCTCCAGAGCCCTGGACGCACTGTTCCTTCTCCCCGCACTCGCCCTGAGGTGCGTGCCCTCAGCCCGGTACCTCCAGTTCCGGTACCACGCACCAGGCCTAGAGTGCGCCACGAGAGTCCAGTGTGCCCTGTTCCTGTTCCCCGCACTCGCCCTGAGGTGCGTGCCCTCAGCCCGGTACCTCCAGTTCCGGTACCACGCACCAGGCCTATAGTGCGTCTCAGCCGGCCAGAGTCTGCCGTCTGCCCAGCGGTGCCTGAACGGCCCGTCTGCCCAGCTCCGTCTGAGCCATCTGTCTGCCCAGCGCCATCTGAGCCATCTGTCTGCCCAGCGCCGTCTGAGCCATCTGTCTGCCCAGCGCCGTCTGAGCCATCTGTCTGCCCAGCGCCGTCTGAGCCATCTGTCTGCCCAGCGCCGTCTGAGCCATCTGTCTGCCCAGCGCCGTCTGAGCCATCTGTCTGCCCAGCGCCGTCTGAGCCATCTGTCTGCCCAGCGCCGTCTGAGTCAGCCGTCTGCCACGAGCCAGTAGAGCCGCCCGTCTGTCCCGAGCCAGTAGAGCCGTCCGTCAGTCAGGAGCCGCCAGAGACGCCCGCCAGTCAGGAGCTGCCAGAGACGCCCGCCAGTCAGGAGCTGCCAGAGACGCCCGCCAGTCAGGAGCTGCCAGAGACGCCCGCCAGTCAGGAGCTGCCAGAGACGCCCGCCAGTCAGGAGCTGCCAGAGACGCCCGCCAGTCAGGAGCTGCCAGAGACGCCCGCCAGTCAGGAGCTGCCAGAGACGCCCGCCAGTCAGGAGCTGCCCTACAGTCCGGAGCTGCCCTACAGTCCGGAGCTGCCCTACAGTCCGGAGCTGCCCTACAGTCCGGAGCTGCCACTCAGCCCGGACCTGCCGGAGTCCCTCAGCCAGGACCTGCCGGAGTCCCTCAGCCAGGACCTGCCGGAGTCCCTCAGCCAGGACCTGCCGGAGTCCCTCAGCCAGGACCTGCCGCCCCTTATCCCGGTGTTGCCCCTTGTCCCGGTGCTGCCCCTTGTCCCGGTGCTGCCCCTTGTCCCGGTGCTGCCCCTTGTCCCGGTGCTGCCCCTTGTCCCGGTGCTGCCCCTTGTCCCGGTGCTGCCCCTTGTCCCGGTGCTGCCCCTTGTCCCGGTGCTGCCCCTTGTCCCGGTGCTGGTCGCTCATTTAGGTGGTGTTAGTTGGAGGGTGGTCATTGGGAGGGGGATAAAGAAGCGGGGATTGATTATGGTGGGGTGGGGACCACGACCAGCGCCAGAGCCGCCACCGTGGACAGACGCCCACCCAGACCCTCCCCTAGACTTTGTGCTGGTGCGCCCGGAGTTCGCACCTTAAGGGGGGGGTTCTGTCACGTTCCTGACCTGTTTTCCTTTGTTTTGTATTCATTTTAGTTGGTCAGGGCGTGAGTTGGGTGGGTTTGTCTATGTTTGTATTTCTATGTGGGGTTTTGTGTTCGGCCTGGTATGATTCTCAATTAGAGACAGGTGTGTATTGTTTGTCTCTAATTGAGAGTCATACAAAGGCAGCCAGGGTTTCACTGGTGTTTTGTGGGTGTTTGTTCCTGTGTCCTCACAGGACAGTTGAAGGTTAGTCACGTTTGTTGTTTTGTAGTTTGTAGTGTCTTGTTTGCTGTTTTTTCATTAAAAGATGGCTTATTTCCCTCAATCCGCATCTTGGTCCTATCCATGCTCCTTCTCGTCTAAGGGGGAGAACAACATTGACTGCCTTTACATACCCTCTGTAGCGCTTTGCGGTCAGAGGCCGACCAGTTGCCATACCAGGCAGTGATGCAACCAGTCAGGATGCTCTCAACGGTGCAGCTGTAGAACTTTTTGAGAATCTGAGGACCCATGCCAAATCTTTTCAGTCTCCTGAGGGGGAATAGGCTTTGTTGTGCTCTCTTCACAAATGTCTTGGTGTGTTTGGACAATGATAGTTTGTTGGTGATGTGGACACCAAAGAACTTGAAACTCTCAACCTGCTCCACTACAGCCTCATCGATGAGAATGGGGGTGTGCTCGGTCCTCCTTTTCCTGTAGTCCACAATCATCTCCTTTGTCTTGATCCCGTTGAGAGAGAGGTTGTCCTGGCACCACACGGCCAGGTCTCTGACCTCATCCCTATAGGCTGTCTCATCGTCGGTGATCACTGTTGTGTCATCGGCAAACTTAATGATGGTGTTGGAGTCGAACAGGGAGTACAGGAGTGGACTGAGCATGCACCCCGTGGATGTGTTGTTACCTACCCTTACCACCTGGGGGCGGGAAGTGTTAAGTTGCAGAGGGAGGTGTTTAGTCCCATGGTCCTTAGCTTAATGATTATCTTTGAGGGCACTATGGTGTTGAACGCTAAGCTGTATTCAATGCATAGCATTCTCACATAGGTGTTCCTTTTATCCAGGTAGGAAAGCGCAGTGTTGAGTGCAATGGAGATTGCATCATCTGTGGATCTGTTGGGGCTGTATGCAAATTGGAGTGGGTCTAGGGTTTCTGGCATAATGTTGCTGATGTGAGCCATGACCAGCCTTTCAAAGCACTTCATGGCTATAGATGTGAGTGCTACGGGTTGGTAGTCATTTAGGCAGGTTACCTTAGTGTTCTTGGGAACAGGGACTATGGTTGTCTGCTTGAAACATGTTAGTATTCCAGACTCATCAGTCAGGGACAGGTTGAAAACGTCAGTGAAGATACCTCTTTAAATATGTGCATGGCTTACACGTGTTTTGGAAAAAAGTGTGGACACAATCATTCATCCGTGTGGAATACATTTTTAATTGACTATGCATTAATGTCGTTTGCTACAGAAAACTGCCAAAGATAGGACATTTGGATACTAGGATCCATTACATTTTGATGTGACTAGTCTAGAAAAAGAGGTGCTGTGGTGGAGGGACTGAAGACTGATGCACACAGGCCTTAAAACACAAATCCACTTTACCCTGATGTCCCTCTAATATAAACAAATGAGCTGCCAGCGTCGGGAGAGACACTCCGGGTGAACGTTGCCGACAGATTAATGAATCATAATCAATCAACCCGCTGATCAATCATCGATTCCAACCAACGCCGCTCCACTCCCGGCTGACGCTTTGCTGTTTAGGTTGGGTGGGTTGGGTGGTGTATAATCTGAGGGAGTCGTGTCTGTAAACGGCACAGTGGTAAATTAGCCACCAGAGCACGCCATGCGTTTACCCAGCAGGCATAACAAGGCTACAGTCAGACACCTAATTCAGCTGTCCTTCAGCATGCCAATGGAGGGAGAGATGGAGCGAGGGAGCACTAGTTATGTGTTCTGAAGCACAGCAACAGAAGGGGAAGAGTGCATCTCTTTCCTCTCTCCAACCATTAATCTTGCCGTCATCCTGCGTTGACAGACTTCTGTCTAACGGGGACTGTGGATAGCATTTTAGTATTCTTGTTTGGAAATCACTGTATGATGATGGTTATGAGGGAACTGGCAATGAATAAAACCAAGGCCTTAAAAGTATTGGTAGTATTTCTGCATGTATCATGTCAAACACATTTTGTTCTATGGTTAAATCAAATAACCACAAAGCTTTTGGTTCCATAAAATATTTGAGTTTTTATGATGATGAGCACAGCATGTTACCGTATGATGCTGTAAAGAACCACAAGTTACCACACAATTGCCCACAAAAATGAGCAAAACACTCTTGGCCCTCTGTGACGTTATAGAACAAATCAAAGAGGACTTTAAAAAGGTTGCTCAAAAAACAGAAGTAGATTGCATGATTCATCTTTTGAAATAATTTGTGTGTTTCTAATTTCTCCAGCTGGGGCCAGACTGCAGTCTGACATGTGTACCTGACAGGGGCTTTCATGAGAACCAATTTCGCTGTCTGTGCCTGTCAAAATGCCAGACACCAACAGGTGTCTAATATAATCTACTCATGAACGAACATGCAACATATTTGTGTGTGTGTGTGTGTGTGTTCATACATGCGTGTATGTTGCAATCCTTCTTGTTTTGTACAACAAATATTAAGGCCATTAAAACGGAAGTACGCCGACTACCTTCAAAATGAAGTAGGGCAAGAATCCATGGTTTCACGAAAGCTGCATTTTGACACTTCTCTTTATGTCCATAGCCTTAAAAAAGAATAACAATAACCTTGTCTTTCTCTACAGTTTAGTTTGAAATCAAGCTCGTTCTCTTAGCCTTCATTTATTACTTTCCTACCTTCAATACTCGATTCCCTGGGCGAAAACAACAGGTGCAGAGATATTTCTTCAATCTGGCCCCTGTAACACGTATCTTTCTTCTATGGATGCTTATCCCTCTTGTGTGCAAATTCTTCTTGTGTTGCCTTGACAACAGTGAGGTGTTTCAGGCTGTGCTCCCACTGCCAGATCATGAATGTGGATGTGACATTCTCTCTCTCTCTCTATCCCTTTAAAGGTGTTGCTAAACTCAGAGGACACATCCCTTTAAGTGTGTTTTTCTCACAGGACGATGCAAAAGAGGGGAAAACAAATGAAGAGAAACAGGAACAGATATTTAATTAGCCTGGTAGATCATTCTGTTGGCTACTAATGGTAACAGCAACAGTAGCCTAAGCCAATGAGAGAAGTATTGAGGATTCTTTGGTTTACTTCATTTTGGTTATGTTTGTTTATATTTTAGTCACAGTAGTACTAAATACATTTTTAGGCTCAGATATAAATATGTTAAATGTAACAAACGTGCCTCTATGACATGTAGACCAAGGAATCATGTTGGCTCTAATTATTGCGTTTCTCTCTTCAACATTTGACAACTGAACGTGGCCCTGCATTCTGCCCTGGACTGAAATTGACTTATAACAGCAGGCAGCACTAGATCAGACAACCCTAACATAGTATCTCTATCCTCTCTCAATTCAATTTAATTCAAGACACTGTATTGGCATGGGAAACATGTGTTAACATTGCCAAAGCAATTGAAGTTGATCATATGCAAAAGTGAAAAAAACTATAAAAATGAACAAGAAACATTACACTCATAGAAGTTCCAAAAGAATAAAGACATTTCAAATGTCATATTATGTATATATACAGTGTTGTAAGGATGTGCAAATGGTCTCTCTCTCTCTCTCTCCTCTCTCTACTGCAGGGTGAGTGAGTGTAATGGTGGTCTGTAACAGGCTAGTGTGATTGACAGGTATTGGTGAAGGCCCAGTCAGCATATCTGATAATTGCCCGTTGATGAAAGGGAGTGAAAGGGAGATTCTTGTCGGTGACAGGAGAGAATCCTCTTGATTCCATAGCCTTTAGCATTACCTTTTTTGGGGACATGTAGCTTCCCCAGCACAGACACACTGTCATGTGTGTGGTGTGGGGTGTGTGTGCCGGAGCGCATGTGTGTGTGTGTGTGTGTATGTACCTGTGTGTGTCCTGGACGCGCACGTGTGTGTGTGTGTGTGTGTGTGTGTGTGAGTGTGTGTGTGTGTGTGTGTGTGTGTGTGTGTGTGTGTGTGTGTGTGTGTGTGTGTGTGTGTGTGTGTGTGTGTGTGTGTGTGTGTGTGTGTGTGTGTGTGTGTGTGTGTGAGTGTGTGTGTGTGTGTGTGTGTGTGTGTGTGTGTGTGTGTGTGTGTGTGTGTGTGTGTGTGTGTGTGTGTGTGTGTGTGTGTGTGTGTGTGTGTGTGTGTGTGTGTGTATGGCGTGAGCGACTCACACCCTCATTAGTTTGAATGAAGTCGGCTGGGTAACAGGGTGACTGGGTGTCCTGCCCTTGACTTCACCACTGCCATAACCTCTCAACAACAGTACTGCCAAAGTCTACCATACTTCAGCAATTAACACAACATAAAACCCTTTTTTCCCCAGTAACATAAACAAAAGGATTATTGGGTTATATTGATATCAGTACTACTAGAACAAATGAGGGATTGCCCTGGCTAACAGTCGGCTGCCTAGTGTGTTCGTGTTTAACTGTATCTGTCTGTCATTGAAAAAGCGAAATAGCAACGAATCCATCTCCATCTCTCTCTGTCTGTCTGTTCACCAACTAATTACATTGGCATTAGTATTGTGGACCGCGCCCTCTCTTGAGGTGGGTGTCGCCGCCCACGCCTGTGTCCCGCTGCCGACCTCTCTCTCTCTCTCTCTCTCTACCGCTCTCTACCTCTCTCTACCTCTCTCTCTCTACCTCTCTCTACCTCTCCTCTCTGTCTGAGTGGGTGAGATGACATGCACTAATGACAGGACCCTTGTTTCCAACTCAAATTACTATGCAAAGGAGGCTGCTGCATCAGCCCGCAGCCCTTGGCTCCCCTCTCTCCACTCTCCTCTCGACGAGGATGGGATGTCATTTCTGTCTCAGAGATGCAGCCCCGAAGATGGCTCTTCAGTGAAACTCAAACACCAGGGTCGAGTGACACGGTGAAGAGGCACCCTCTCGCTCCCTCTCTCTCTCTTCCTCTTTTACCCTCTTTCTCTCCCTGTCTCTCTCCCTTGTCTCTATTTCTTTCTCTCTCTCCCTTTCTCCCTCTCTCCCCCTTTCCTTCTCTCCTATCTCTCCCCCTCTCCTTCTCTCTCCCCCTTCCCCCCTCTCCTTCTCTATCTCTCCCTCTATTTCTCTCTCTCCCCCTCTCTCGAGAGGCTCGTTTCAAGAAAATTATTCATGAACCAACCGATGTACAGTAATCACTTGCTCAGTCCCTGAAAATATCAATTTGTTGTAAGTGTCTGTAAATGAATTTCTTAGATGGATGCTATGAAGTGGCAATATTTGCAAGGAAATTCATATGCATTGTAATCTGGCTACGATGCCTCTTTGCGCACAGTGTAGCCGTGGTCTGAGGGGGAGCACGATCCTCGTCTTGTTCCATTGAAGCATTTGATTTGGTTCTATTTCTGGCATTGAAATTATCCCTAGTGCACTGTTTGATTATAAAATATGGGGCTTAGGAACCCATTTGTGTCTTGACATTTTAATTCCAGTGATGGGCACTTTGCATCAAAGGGAACTGAAGAGTCTATATTCATAAGATCCAAAGGACAGTTCCGATTTATTTGAACATTTCATATTAGCATGGGGCACTTGCTTGTAGTGCAGAAGAGTAGTGTGATCTGTGATGCTTGTTGTTTCAAAGGGTTGTGAACGCAAACACGAAGCACACACATGCACGCATACACACACACACACAACAAAAAGTAATTCAAAGGTTGATTCAAAATTATTTAATAGATTAGAACAACTGTTGACTCAAGCAGCTGACTCACTGGGCTTCTTATCCTACTCGCAATGGCAGGTGCCTCATATTCATCTCTTCATCAGACTCTGATCATAGAATGTGGGATGCTTCTTCTTTGGAAAAACTCATGAAGCCGTCTTTGAAAAAAGGAGAGCGAGCGGGAGAGAGAGGGAGAGAGAATGCCAGAGAGCGAGAGAGAGAGAGAGAATAATTTATCACATGGAGGAGAGGGAATCTGTAGGTGAGAACTAATGAACTTTAAATGAACAAGAGCAGAAATAGAAGCAAGGGATTTTGAAAATAAGAGACGTCTCTGATGGAGAACGAGGTAAAACGGAGATGAACGTTGAGTCTATTTCCAAAATGGAAACGAAACAGGAAGACCTTGCTCAGGTCCCCATGGTAGTATGTGTTCCAGACATATCAGCAAAACTATATTGACAGAAAAGCACTTTGAGTTCAAAGCCTTTTAAAATGTTACCTACATACAGACATTGCATTTTTGAAGATGGGAGTGATGGGTGCACTTGAGGTTGACACACAGCCAGATATGAACTCAGCTAGCCAACATGTTCATCTAAACTGACTAGCCGGTACACCTAAAACGAGCGATTGTAATAAGGACACATAAAATTGCACTTTTGTGTGGTGGATAAACCATCATTATTTGCAAAGCATTGTGTCATTTTAATGATTCACATCTCATTGAGGTTTATGTCTTAGGAGAGAGAATCGCTACACTAGTCTCCCCGTAAGATCATCATAATATGATATCTAGGGTCTTCAGGACAAATATAGTGTATGACCCGTGTACACTTGACTGACTCTGAATGGAACTATAAATAACCAGACTATGCATGGAGTGTTAGAGGGTCGTGTACTGTAGAGATGTAGAGGGTATAACATTTTAGTCCTAGGCTCTGTGACCTTTGCAGTGGCTCATTAAAGGAAAGGAAGGAACTGAGTAGCTGGCGCAGTCCAGGAAATCTGTATTTTTGTGGTATTTTTACTTCACTCCCTCTTACCCTATTTGATCTATAGATATTTATTAGGAAAATATAGTTCAATATTAGTCACTGCACTTCCAGCGGTTTTCAGATGTATTGCTTTTTAATTGTTACCCTTTCCCTCCACCCCTTTCCTCTTCCCCCTCTTCCCCCTCTCCTGGGATTCACTGAGTAAGAGATGTTAGACCAAAATGACACCAGAGGGAGAGAAGAAAGATAAACGGCCATAATGGAGGTAGGTGTTTGACGAGTTGCAATGCGTTCATGTCCCTCCTCCTATCAACAGTACTGATTAAACTGGGATATTGAGCTGCTATTTATGCCC
The DNA here is from genome assembly GCF_029448725.1 of Salvelinus fontinalis. Lineage (NCBI taxonomy): Eukaryota > Metazoa > Chordata > Actinopteri > Salmoniformes > Salmonidae > Salvelinus > Salvelinus fontinalis. The sequence continues at coordinate 14,966,725 of NC_074705.1, forward strand.
ATATTCAATGCATCACAACAGAGAAAACAAGACCGAGGAGGAACACTATCCAAGTAAAAAAAAAAGCACGTTATCAGAAGCGTCTGCATGTCTCCGAGCCAACTACATAAACAGACACAAATCTTACAATTTTTTGAGTTATGTCCTTCTCAGTGTGAATACTTTATGTATATATATTTTTTTTAGGGGGTAGATCAGCGTGGATATTGCTGATAGATTGTAGCTTCCATCAATGTAATTGTCTGCATCATTTCCAATCCCCCATATATTTTGGGGGTAAATATATTTATAAATACACATATACAGATACCCATATACAGTGGGGCAAAAAAGTATTTAGTCAGCCACCAATTGTGCAAGTTCTCCCACTTAAAAAGATGAGAGAGGCCTGTAAGTTTCATCATATGTACACTTCAACTATGACAGACAAAATGAGAAAAACAATCCAGAAAATCACATTGTAGGATTGTTAATGAATTTATTTGCAAATTATGGTGGAAAATAAGTGTTTGGTCAATAACAAAAGTTTATCTCAATACTTTGTTATATACCCTTTGTTGGCAATGACAGAGGTCAAATGTTTTCTGTAAGTCTTCGCAAGGTTTTCACACACTGTTGCTGGTATTTTGGCCCATTCCTCCATCCAGATCTCCTCTAGAGCAGTGATGTTTTGGGGCTGTTGCTGGGCAACACAGACTTTCAACTCCCTCCAAAGATGTTTTATGGGTTGAGATCTGGAGACTGACTAGGCCACTCCAGGACCTTGAAATGCTTCTTACGAAGCCACTCCTTCGTTGCCCGGGCGGTGTGTTTGGTATCATTGTCATGCTGAAAGACCCAGCCACGTTTCATCTTCAATGTCCTTGCTGATGGAAGGAGGTTTTCACTCAAAATCTCACGATACATGGCCCCATTCATTCTTTCCTTTACACGGATCAGTCGTCCTGGTCCCTTTGCAGAAAAACACCCCAAAGCATGATGTTTCCACCCCATGCTTCACAGTAGGTATGGTGTTCATTGTCCATTTGGAAGACCCATTTGCGACCAAGCTTTAACTTCCTGACTGATGTCTTGAGATGTTGCTTCAATATATCCACATAATTTATCTGCCTGCCATCTATGCCATCTATTTTGTGAAGTGCACCAGCCCCTCCTGCAGCAAAGCACCCCCACAACATGATGCTGTCACTCCCCGTGTTTCACGGTTGGGATGGTGTTCTTCGGCTTGCAAGCATCCCCCTTTTACCTCCAAACATAACGATGGTCATTATGGCAATTCTATTTTTGTTTCATCAGACCAGAGGACATTTCTACAAAAAGTACAATCTTTGTCCCCATGTGCAGTTGCAAACCATAGTCTGTCTTTTTTATGGCGGTTTTGGAGCAGTGGCTTCTTCCTTGCTGAGCGGCCTTTCAGGTTATGTCGATATAGGACTCGTTTTACTGTGGTTATAGATACTTTTGTACCTGTTTCCTCCAGCATCTTCACAAGGTCCTTTGCTGTTGTTCTGGGATTGATTTGCACATTTCGTACCAAAGTACGTTCATCTCTAGGAGACAGAACACGTCTCATTCCTGAGTGGTATGATGGCTGCGTAGCCCCATGGTGTTTATACTTGCATACTATTGTTTGTACAGATGAACATGGTACCTTCAGGCATTTTGAAATTTCTCCCAAGGATGAACCAGACTTGTGGAGGTCTACAAGGTCTTGGCTGATTTCTTTTGGTTTTACCATGATGTCAAGCAACGAGGCCCTGAGGATGAAGGTAGGCATTGAAATACATCCACAGGTACGCATCCAATTGACACAAATTATGTCAGTTAGCCTATCAGAAGCTTCTAAAGCCATGACATAATTTTCTGGAATTTTCCAAGCTGTTTAAAGTCAGAGTCAACTAAGTGTATGCAAACTTCTGACCCACTGGAAATGTGATACAGTGAATTATAAGTGAAATAATCTGTGTGTAAACAATTGTTGGAAAAATTACTTGTGTCATGCAGAAAGTAGATGTCCTCACCGACTTGCCAAAACTATAGTTTGTTAACAAGAAATTTGTGGAGTGGTTGTAAAACGAATTTTAATGACTCCAACCCAAGTGTATGTAAACTTCTGACTTCAACTGTATATGGCACAGCTGTACATTTTTTGGTCCTTAAATTTAGATGCTGTTATGTTGGTGAAAGCCATCAACAGACAACAATCAAATTTGAAGACAAAAGTTTCAGCTGCCTCGTCTCGTGAAACCAAAATAGACTCCTGTTTATCTGACTGTCCAGCAGTAGTATTGAACATTAAAGGTGGATATGATCAGTTGATCATGTCAGTCAGATCTGTCGGTTAGAGGAGCTCGATGCCTCCCTAGACTGCTGTACTTTCCTGATATCTCACCTTTATTGTAATCTACCCATCTTTAATTGTCTGAAATAGATTCATTATTGTACCCCCTCAGTCAACCATCTCTTTTCTATGGAGGTGATGTGCATTGACATTTTTTGATCTTATTCTTCAGACGGCACCGGTAACCCTAGAGCTTTTTACAGTTTATTTTTTCAGTAACTAAAAAACTGTCTGAGAGTGAAAGTGTTGGTCGATTTCTCTGTAATTATTTGAATTTAAATTCTGTCCTTAAATTGACTGAGTTGATTGAATGTAAGTGAATGTAACGTGTCAGTCGTAGTAAAGTTGATAGTTGTTCGTAGTATCTCGGCAGTAATACACCTCTTCAACACTAAGGGCAAACCCCTGACTTGAGATTTACACACACACACACACACACACACACACACACACACACACACACACACACACACACACACACACACACACACACACACACACACACACACACACACACACACACACACACACACACACACACACACACACTTGCCAAACACATTCTTATTGACACACACACACACTCATGATCCTGTGCTGTTTCACCTGGAGGGACAGACTGTATATATACATATACATACCGTCTGCTGACGGTTGAAATCCCATTTTGTTTTTCTGTACCGTTTCCCTGTTGAGCTTCCATATGTAAAGCCTGCAGACATTTCTAATTTAAAAAATGAATCTCTCCAGAAATAAGTCTCTCACTGTTGCCGCCTGTTACAGACCCCCCCCCCCCCCCCTCATCTCCCAGCTGAGCCCTGGACACCATATGTGAATTGATTGCCTCCCATCTATCTTCAGAGTTCGTTCTGTTAGGTGACCTAAACTGGGATATGCTTAACACCCTGGCAGTACTACAATCTGAACTAGATCTCACACAAATTATCAAGGAACCCACCAGGTATAACCCTAAATCCGTAAACATGGGCACCCTCATAGATATTATCCTGACCAACTTGCCCTCCAAATACACCTCTGCTGTTTTCAAACAGGATCTCAGCGATCACTACCTCATTGCCTGCATCCGCTATGTGTCCACGGTCAAACAACCACCCCTCATCACTGTCAAACGCTCCCTAAAACACTTCTGCGAGCAGGCCTTTCTAATCAACCTGGCCAGGGTATCCTTGAAGTATAGTGACCTCATCCCGTCAGTAGAGGATGCCTGGCCGATCTTTAAAAGTAATTTCCTCACCATCTTAAATAAGCATGCCTCTTTCAAAAAATGTAAAACTAAGAACAGATATAGCCCTAGGTTCACTCCAGACCTGACTGCCCTCGACCAGCACAAAAACATACCGTGGCGGACTGCACTAGCATTGAATAGTCCCCGTGATAAGCAACTTTTCAGGGAAGTCAGGAACCAATACACGCAGTCCGTCAGGAAAGCAAAGGCTAGCTATTTCAAACAGAAATGTGCATCCTGTAGCTTTACTTCAAAAAGTTTTGGGACACTGTAAAGTCCATGGAGAATAAGAGCACTTCCTCCCAGCTGTCGACTGTACTAAGGCTAGGAAACACTGTCACCACTGATAAATCCATGATAATCGAGAATTTCAATAAGCATTTCTCTACGGCTGGCCATGCTTTTCTCCTGGCTACCCCAACCCCGGGCAACAGCTACGCACCCCCTGCAGCAACTTGCCCAATCCTCCCCAGCTTCTCCTTCACCCAAATCCAGATAGCAGATGTTCTGAAAGAACTGCAAAACCTGGACCCATACAAATCAGCTGGGCTAGACAATCTGGACACTCTCTTTCTAAAATTAGAAAGAGAGTCATTGTTGCAACCCCTATTACTGCCATTGTGCCATTGTTGCAACCCCTATTACCAGTCTGTTCAACCTCACTTTCGTATCGTCCGAGATCCCTAAAGATTGGAAAGCTGCCGCGGTCATCCCCCTCTTCAAAGGGGGTGACACTCTAGACCCAAACTGTTACAGACCTATATCCATCCTGCCCTGCTTTTCTAAAGTCTTTGAAAGCCAAGTTAATAAACAGATCACTGACCATTTCGAATCCCACCGTACCTTCTCCGCTCGGCAATCCGGTTTCCGAGCTGGTCACAGGTGCACCTCAGCCACACTCAAGGTACTAAACAATATCATAACCATCATCGATAAAAGACAGTACTGTGCAGCCGACCTGGCCAAGGCTTTCGACTCTGTCAATCACCGTATTCTTATTGGTAGACTCAACAGCCTTGGTTTCTCAAATGACTGCCTTGCCTGGTTCACCAACTACTTCTCAGATAGAGTTCAGTGTGTAAAATCAGAGGGCCTGTTGTCCGGACCTCTGGCAGTCTCTATGGGGGTACCACAGGGTTCAATTCTCGAGCCGACTCTTTTCTCTGCGGGTGATTCCCTGATCCACCTCTACTCAGAAGACACCATTCTGTATACATCTGGCCCTTCAATGCCATACAACACTCCTTCCGTGGCCTCCAACTGCTCTTAAACGCTAGTAAGACTAAATGCATCCTTTTCAACCGATCGCTGCCCGCCTGCCCGACTAGCATCACTACTCTGGACGGTTCTGACATAGAATATGTGGACAACTACAAATACATAGGCGTCTGGCTAGACTGTAAACTCTCCTTCCAGACTCATATTAAGCATCTCCAATCCAAAATTAAATCTAGAATTTGCTTCCTATTTTGCAACAAAGCATCCTTCACTCACGCCGCCAAACATACCCTCATAAAACGGACAATCCTACCGATCCTCAACTTCGGCGATGTCATCTACAAAATAGCCTCCAACACTCTACTCAGCAAACTGAATGCAGTCTATCACAGTGCAATCCATTTTGTCACCAAAGCCCAATATACTACCCACCACTGCGACCTGTATGCTCTAATAGGCTGGTCCTCGCTACATATTCGTCACCAGACCCACTGGCTCCAGGTCATCTATAAGACTTTGCTAGGTAAAGCTCCGCCTTATCTCAGCTCACTGGTCACGATAACAACACCCATCCGTAGCACGCGCTCCAGCAGGTATATCTCACTGGTCATCCCCAAAGCCAACACCCCCTTTGGACGCCGTTCCTTTCAGTTCTCTACTGCCAATGACCTGAACGAATTGCAAAAATTGCTGAAGTTGGAGACTTATATCTCTCTCACTAACTTTAAACATCAGCAAACTGAGGACCTAACCGATCACTGCTGCTGTACACAGTTGTGTGACGATCACTGGAGGTTTACAGGTAACTGCCAAAATAATGGCATAATAACACTTGAGGAAATGAGGGATACAAAGTATATTGAAAGCAGGTACTTCCACACAGGTGGGATCATGAGTTAATTAAGCAATTATGTAAAAACGCTGGGCAGACCATTATTTTAGCTACCATAGCTATGCCCTCGTAGGATGACAATAGCCTCAGCCACAGGGCACAAGAGGTCACTGAATGGTTTGATGAGCATGAAAACGATGTCAATCATATGCCATGGCCGTCTCCGTCACCAGATCTCAACCTAATTGAACACTTATGGGAGATTCTGGAGAGGCGCCTCAGACATCCTTTTCCACCACCATCAACAAAACACCAAATTATGGAATTTCTTGTGTAAGAATAGCATCGCATTCCATTTGTAGAATCTATGCCAAGGTGCATTGTAACTGTTCTGGTTCATGGTGGCCCAACGCACTGTTACAGTTTTTTACAATTGCTAACAAGCGTTTACTTAAGATTCTTTTAACACAGCAACACACCTACATCACACAATTAGCCAAATAGTTGTCTGCTCAAAACCACATTTTGTTCATTAAATACCAAACTCTACATTTCAAAATGCAAAAAAACCTTCTCCACACACACTAACTCTATCAAAACACGGCAATCACGACTCCATTTCTAATCGTTCTGTCTAAGCACTAGCACGTTTTCTATCCAAGAGGAACGTATAGTCAATCATAGCACAACGACTTTCAAAATACTAACAGTTGATGGCATGACAAAAACGACACTAGTTTTCATGTTTCAGTTCTACCTGCAGACAATAGACAATATGAAATACACCGTGTTTTATAATTCAGTTTCCTTTTACTGTAAACCACTCTACATTTTTGAGTTGAGTGTCACGTGTGCTCCCTCTCCGGCCTCTAGGTCACCAGGCTGTTCGTTATGGCGCACACCTGTCACCATCGTTACGCGCATCAGCGCATAATGACACTCACCTGGACTCCATCACCTCCTTTATTACCCGCCCTATATATATGTCTCTCCCTTAGGTTCCTTCCCCATGTGTCAGTTTTTCTGTTCCTGTGTCTTGCCTGTGCGTTGTTCGTGTTTTTGGCTTATGTTACGTTTATTTATTAAAACACTCACTCTCTGAACTTGCTTCCTCACTCTTAGTGCACACGCTGCAGTTGAGTGTCGAATGTGTGCAATTTTTGGCAACATACTATCTAAAAGTGAATGAGTCATCTTTACTTTATAGAATTCACAGTAGCAAAAAAATTGTAAGTGACAGAATTGCTGCAGTAAAGTCTTTATTAGCAACATGAAATTGCTACCAGTGATCAACAAAAAATCCAACATACATTGCCCTTGGTTCCAAATGTGTAAAAATTAAACACAATTCAAGTAAAAAAGGCACAGAAGGGGAAAAGCACAAAATGCACAGTCCTGTTCTAATCTATACGATTTTCAGCATTTGGCCACATGTTCTCGTCCACATCACATCTTATGTCATCTCTCGCTATGCACGTTGGATAGAAACGCTTGGCATGCCTCATCCACTCCTGTCAGTATTCAGCTGAGATGTCTCTGCACCTTGGATAGAAACTCTCGGCATGCCTTATCCACCCCTGTCAGTCTTCAGCTGAGATGTCTCTACACCTTGGATAGAAACGCTTGTCAGGCCTCATCCACCCCTGTCAGTCTTCAGCTGAGATGTCTCTGCACCTTGGATAGAAACGCTTGTCAGGCCTTATCCACCCCTGTCAGTCTTCAGCTGAGATGTCTCTGCACCTTGGATAGAAACGCTTGTCAGGCCTTATCCACCCCTGGTAGTCTTCAGCTGAGATGTCTCTACACCTTGGATAGAAACGCTTGTCAGGCCTTATCCACCCCTGTCAGTCTTCAGCTGAGATGTCTCTGCACCTTGGATAGAAACGCTTGTCAGGCCTTATCCACCCCTGTCAGTCTTCAGCTAAGATGTCTCTGCAGCCGGCATCCATTGCATCCAGGAGGGACATTTGGTCATGTGGCCGATGATCATACACTTTCCACCTCCAGGCAGAAAAAAATTCCTCAATGGAGTTGAGGAAAGGCAGGTGGGGGGGAGGAAAAGGCAAACCATTCTTGGATGGGCTGCAAACCAGTTTGTGATTGCATGTGAATGGTGGAATGCTACATTGTCCCATGATATCACAAATGTCCTCCTGTTTCCTCCCACCTGTTCCCTTTCTGCTTCTGGCACCAGTTGTTGGTGGAGGTCATCTCAAAACAAAAGAAGGCGCTCAGTGTTGTAGGGACCAATCTGATATTTCTGCAGGACCAAACCAGCACTGGAGAGTGCAGCACACATTGTGATATTTGCTCCTCTCTGACCCGACACATCAACGGTGGCCCTTTTCCTGATGACGTTTCTTCCCCGCCGACGTGTTTTTGCCAGGTTAAACCCTGCCTCGTCTACATACATTATTTCATGTGGGGTCTGATTAGCCTCCAACTCCGTGACATTTCACATTACATTTAAGTCATTTAGCAGACGCTCTTATCCAGAGCGACTTACAAGTACATACATTCATACTTTTTTATTATAATTTTTTATTTATTTATTGTACTGGCTCTCTGAATGAAATCAAACACAGTATGTGTAAATGCTTTTCAGTATGTCCTACTGTATGTACTGTAACCTATGTTTACATGTAGAGTAGCATAGTGTAAATCTCACTATAGAATAAGACATATTGGATAGACACCATACCTGGACGTATTGGTGCCGGAGTTCCTTGACCCGCTCACTGTTCCTTTCAAAAGGAACTGTGTACTACTGTTTCATTCCAACTCTGTGTTTGGACAGAATCCGAGCCAATGGTGGTCAGGCTGATGCTTTCCACATTGTGAAATACCAGGTTGTCCTCTACAATTCTGGTCTGAATATCTCTCAGTTGTATTGCTTTGTCAGCAATGACCAATCCTACAATGGCATGCTCTTGGTCTTCACTGAGATTTCCTCTTCCCCCAGAGGGAGGAAGACGTTGTGTCCTTTAGAGGAACAACAATACAACATATGTATCTGCATTGGGACTGGTGGCCTACAGTTACTGTGGGACATAGCAACAGTAATGATAGAATAAGCCCTTGTGAAATGCATTACATACCTGTTGGTTTGTTGAACATTCTGGATAACGGAAGCCACGTTTAACCGTCTGAGATTAGGCTGGACTCTTTCTCAGCGATATACCATGGTTTATCACATGGTTTATCACATGGTTTATCACATGGTTTATCACATGGTCTATGATGGTGGCTCTTATTTCATCAGTGACAACACCTCTTACTCTCCTTTGAACACCACCACGCATTCTTACTCCTCTCCCCCTACCTCTCATTCTCCCTTGTCCTGATCCAACTGCTCCTCTGCCTGGTCCAGCTACTCCTCTGCCTGGTCCAGCTACTCCTCTGCCTGGTCCAGCTACTCCTCTGCCTGGTCCAGCTACTCATCTGCCTGGTCCAACTACTCCTCCCCCTTTGTCCAGCTACTCCTCTGCCTGGTCCAACTACTGTACTCCTCAGCCTGGTCCAGCTACTCCTCTCCCTGGTCCAACTACTCCTCTCCCTGGTCCAGCTACTCCTCTGCCTGGTCCAGCTACTCCTCTGCCTGGTCCAACTACTCCTCGCTCTGGTCCAGCTATTCCTCTGCCTAGTCCACCTACTCCTCTGCCAGGTCCAGCTACTCCTCTCCCTGGTCCAGCTACTCCTCTCCCTGGTCCAGCTACTCCTCTGCCTGGTCCAACTACTCCTCGCTCTGGTCCAGCTATTCCTCTGCCTAGTCCAACTACTCCTCTGCCTGGTCCAGCTACTCCTCTCCCTGGTCCAACTATTCCTCTCCCTGGTCCAATTACTCCTCTCCCTGGTCCAACTACTCTTTGCTCTGGTCCAGCTATTCCTCTGCCTGGTCCAACTACTCCTCTGCCTGGTCTAGCTACTCCTCTCCCTGGTTCAACTATTCCTCTCCCTGGTCCAATTACTCCTCTGCCTGGTCCAGCTACTCCTCTGCCTGGTCCAACTACTCCTCTGCCTGGTCCAGCTACTCCTCTGCCTGGTCCAGCTACTCCTCTGCCTGGTCCAACTACTCCTCCCCCTTTGTCCAGCTACTCCTCTCCCTGGTCCAATTACTCCTCTGCCTGGTCCAGCTACTCCTCTGCCTGGTCCAGCTACTCCTCTCCCTGGTCCAGCTACTCCTCTGCCTGGACCAACTACTCATTGCTCTGGTCCAGCTATTCCTCTCCCTGGTCCAGCTACTCCTCTGCCTGGTCCAACTACTCCTTGCTCTGGTCTAGCTATTCCTCTGCCTAGTCCAACTACTCCTCTGCCTGGTCCAGCTACTCCTCTCCCTGGTCTAACTATTCCTCTCCCTAGTCCAATTACTCCTCGCTCTGGTCCAGCTATTCCTCTGCCTAGTCCAACTACTCCTCTGCCTGGTCCAGCTATTTCTCTCCCTGGTCCAATTACTCCTGTCCCTGGTCCAACTACTCCTCTCCCTGGTCCAGCTACTCCTCTGCCTGGTCCAACTACTCCTCTGCCTGGTCCAGCTATTCCTCTCCCTGGTCCAATTTCTCCTCTCCCTGGTCCAACTACTCCTCTCCCTGGTCCAGCTACTCCTCTGCCTGATCCAACTACTCCTCTCCCTGGTCCAACTACTCCTCTCCTGGTCCAACTACTCCTCTGCCTGGTCCAACTACTCCTCTCCCTGGTCCAACTATTCCTCTCCCTTGTCCAGACATTATTTTTTATCTGTCTGCTCCTCTGTGTTGTTCTGTATCCACATTGAACAACATCAATCCAAAGAGTCCCTTTTTACTGTGTATGTCCATGTAATTGAAAGAACATTAACACCTGGCTATGTCTCTGATTGAGATTGAAATCAGCTGTGATTAGCCTATTTTACACAATTTACAGTAAATCAACTATTTGTCAATGTTTCAATGATCTGTTCATTCATCAGCTGTATAGCTGTATAGCTTTTGAGCTGCTGTTGTTGCAGAAGTAGAGGCTTTATTCTATATTCAAGGTTTTGAACATTAGGTCTTCATTTCTGGCATGCTGTGTGCAAGCACTTGTAAATAAGACAATATATCCATAATTTTGGTATTGGGTAAGCTTGTATGTAAATACAATTTAAGCATTTTAGAAACGTGTTAATTAACTGCATATTCTGTGAAAACAACATGAACTGTGTTAATGGTCTGGTCCACAACAGACGAATGTATAGTTTTGAAAATGTGACTACAGATTGGACAACAGGATGCTAGCGATTGTAAAAAAAAACTCTAAGACACTTTATGTTGGTGTTTCCCTTATTTTGGTAACTCAGCAAACCAAAATAGTTTCTGTGAAAGTTCCCAGAACATTCATTAGGCTGCGGCAAATGTTCTCATAACAAAAAACCTGTCCAGTTGTGCTGATGATTATACAATGTTTGTATAAAACATTTGCCTGATGTTGCAAGAACATTACCAGGATACCTTGAGAATGTTTGGAGAATGGTGGAATGTTCTGTGGTGGTTGTTACAGATGTTGTGCACAACCTTTTAGTGAATGTTAGGAGAATGTTCCAAGGATATTTAACTGAAAACATTTTCAGATGCATTTATTTTTTTTATCAAAAACATTATTTGAATATTTTTAGGGCGTTATCATCCTAATGTTTGATAAAACCCTAACTTGAACTTAATGGGAACTTAGCTAATTTTCCAGGAATGTTCACAGTTTGCTGGAAATACAGTATTCCCAAATGTCTCCTCTGATCTGATTTCTTCCAACTGTGCCACAGTTACTACAACTACCACTGAGCGGGTTTACTTTGTTGTTGAGTTGTGTTGCCGCACCAACGGATCAGTCAGGGAGAATTTACATTTCACGGGAAGATCCCAGACAAGATTGACTCCATGACCAGCCATTCTGGCTCCGCAGCTCCCCAGGCAAAGCCAACATGGCCGTCAGTTTCCACACCAGGAAGCGTCAGAAGATGCCAGAGAGCAGCGACAGGTTGCCTGTCTGTCTGTTCCTTCTGCACCATTAGAGAGCAATGCTGCTCCCAGGGGCCATTTAACTCACTGTAAGTCTCACTGGCATGTGTGATACTGTGACCAAGGTGAGATATCACCAGCAGCGCTGCCACTGACTGAAAGAAGTACCATGTCATAGATGTGAGAAGGATTGTGTTGAGAAATCTTGAGAGAAAATCGTCCATGTCCAGATTAAAATCACATAGCATGATAACCTGCACTGGGAATGGACACATTGCAGCTGCACTGTAAACCAAATGACAAACATAAATCAAATCAAATGTTATTGGTCACATACACATGGTTAGCAGATGTTAATGTGAGTGTAGCGAAATGCTTGTGCTTGTTAGTTCCGACCGTGCAGTAATTCTAACAATTAATCTAACAATTTCACAACAACTACCTTATACACACAAGTGTAAAGGAATGAATAAGAATATGTACATGTAAATATATGGACGAGCGATGGCCGAACGGCATAGTCAAGATGCAGTAGATGGTATAGAGTACAGTGTATATACATATGAGATGAGTAGTGTAGGGTATGTAAACATTATATAAAGTGGCATAGTTTAAAGTGACTAGTGATACATTTATTACATCCAATTTTTAATTATTAAAACTTATTTGGGATAGGGGGCAGCATTTTCACTTTTGGATGAATAGCATGCCCAGAGTGAACTGCCTCCTAATCAGTCCCAGATGCTAATATATGCATATTATTATTAGTATTGGATAGAAAACACAGGGTTAATGACGAGTTTGGAGGGTACTATGGTGTTAAATGCTGAGCTGTCATCGATGAACAGCATTCTTACATAGGTATTCCTCTTGTCCAGATGGGTTAGGTGTAACGGGTGTCGTCGTCGGATGAAGAGGAATCGGACCAAAGCGCAGCGTGGTAAGTGTTCATGACTTTTTATTTAAACTGAACACTAAACAAAAAGAACAAAGTGAATAACCGAAACCGAAACAGTCCAGTCAGGTGCAAAACACTAAACAGAAAACAATACCCACAAAACACAGGTGGGAAAACCTGCCTAAGTATGATTCTCAATCAGAGACAACGATAGACAGCTGCCTCTGATTGAGAACCACACCCGACCAAACACAAAGAAATACAAAACATAGAAAATGAACATAGAATGCCCACCCAAATCACACCCTGACCAAACCAAAATAAAGACATAAAAAGCTCTCTACAGTCAGGGCGTGACATTAGGGCAGTGTGCAGTGTGGTTGCGATTGCGTCGTCTGTGGACCTATTGGGGCGGTAAGCAAATTGGAGTGGGTCTAGGGTGTCAGGTAGGGTGGAGGTGATATGATCCTTGACTAGTCTCTCAAAGCACTTCATGATGACGGAAGTGAGTGCTATGGGGCGATAGCCGTTTAGCTCAGTTATCTTAGCTTTCTTGGGACATAACATAACATTAACATATCAATTCTCATAACATCATGCATATCCATGCCAATACATGATTTTAGTGTTTTTTTAAATTTTGTATGTATAATTTGCATCACACTACTCACAGGTATTTGACATAGTGACATGAAAGATTGAATCAAGTAACCTCTAGATCTCTAACGTAGAAGGCAATCGTGTGTGACAGATTATTAATTAGATATGAATTGTGTCCCAAATGGCAGCCTACTCCCTGACCTTAACGCTATCGGCCCTGGTTAAAAGTAGTGCACTATCAAGGGAATAGGGTGCCTTTTGGGATGCATCTACAGACAGAAGAATCACACAAATTAAGAACATGAGAGCAAAGAAGCTGCTCATTATCATTCAAGAGGAGCTGTAAGACAATGACCTTTCCTCTGTCTGCAAGCTAAAACCATGTCGTATTGCTAAATCACAAGTGGACAATCATTATTCACAGGTCCTTGAATGAAGAAAAACCCCTAGACTTTTACCATTCAGGATTACATTCAAGAAATCGTGGACCTTGTGATGAAGGCTTGTTTGAAGTGTATATTTAACCTAATATAGCGGCTTTTCTTTCTTTTTTTTCCTGATGAGAGGTTCTCTTCAGCACTGTTCAACCAATTCAGTAAATATCGATGAAGAGTTAAGATGGAGTGTTGCCTTGTTATTGTTCAATAGTGGATGTCATGTCACAGGCTCTCTTCATTTTCCCCCTGAAAACCGGATACATCCGGTCTCTACCGAGCTGCTGAGGGTGGTGCATATGCTACCTGGGATGTTTTTAATAGAATTGGATGTAGAGACGTCAGTGCTGACATATCATTCTCTCCTTCAGAGAACCGAGGTTACTCAAGAGTAACCAATACGCTTTGGTCACCCTTCAGTCTGTTCTGTTGTTCTCAACCATCTGAAACAAGTAACACAAAGGGCCAGCGGACAAACTGGACCAGATCCCAGAGGAATTGAGTACAGCTTCAGTTTGGTCATCTCTAAGGCTGCCTGTCTAACCATACATACAGTGCATTCTGAAATCTTTCAGACACCTTCGCTTTTTGAATTTTTTTATACTTTACAACCATATTCTAAAATGGATTTAAAAAATAGCAATAATCCTCATCCATCAACACGCAATAGCAATAACAATAGGGACCAGTCTCTGTATGTCCTTGAGTGGCCCAGCCAGAGCCCGGACTTGAACCTGATCGAACATCTCCGGAGAGACCTGAAAATAGCTGTGCAGCACCGCTCTCCATCCATCCTCACAGAGCGTGCAAGGATTTGCAGAGAATAATCTAAGAAACTCCCAAAATAAAGCTGTGCCAAACTTGTAACATCATACCTAAGAAGACTCGAGGCTGTAAATGCTGCCAAAGGTGCTTCAACAAAGTACTGAGTAAAGGGTCTGAATACATATGTAAATGTAATATTTCCTTTTTTAAATGTTTTATATACATTTGCAAAAACGTTTTTGCTTTGTCATTATGTGTGTAGATTGATGAGGAAAATAAATAAATAATACTTTTAGAGTAAGGCTGTAACATAACGAAATGTGGAAAAAGTCAAGGGGTCTGAATACTTTCCAAATGCACTGTACACACAGTAGGCCTACCTTCCCATTCCCAGACTAATAACTCAGCTGTCAAGCTAGAGTTGACCTTCTGGGTGACCTCAATTCAACCTATCATAGATTATGTGTACCCCCTGCTTGCCTCCCCTCAGCCAGTGGACACCAGGGTCTGACGCTCACCCAATTATCCTCATTCTGGAGCTGGCTGGATGATTGCCAGGCAGTAAAAGCACATATTTCTGGTATTTATGCATATTAAGTACAAGCCACAAAAACATCTGCAAAATGTTACAACAACAGAGTAACATCTTTCTAGCAGCACTGTGTCACGTATTATTGTCCCCCTCAACATCCACATCTGTGATAATATTGGCGGATTGTCAACAAACTCTCCCACACAGTGTTGTTGTCATTGATTTGGTGTGTGTGTACATGCTTGCTTGTGTGTGTGTGTGTGTGTGTGTGTGTGTGTGTGTGTGTGTGTGTGTGTGTGTGTGTGTGTGTGTGTGTGTGTGTGTGTGTGTGTGTGTGTGTGTGTGTGTGTGTGTGTGTTTAGAATCCAGCCTCAATAATAAGCCTTAATTTAACAAAAGCTACCCCCTGTGGTGAGGGTGGGGTACAGTGTAGACAGATGAAAGATGTTCTGTCCTACTTTGTTTGTGTTTTTTGTGTACATGTGTGTATTTGTGCCTGCCTGTATTTGTGTGCGTTGTGTGTGTGAGTGTGTGCGCGTGCATGCGTGAATGTTTGCCTGCAAGTGAGTGTGTGTATTTGCCTGTACGTGTTTTTGCTTGAGTAGCTCAACCAAGTAAAGTGTTGATTAGGACTCACATTGTGTGTCTCTGTAGCAATTAACCCGTACTCAAAATGGCTAATTAGTCTGTTTTACTCTCTCTCTCTCTCCTCTCTCACACACACACACACTCACTCGCTCTTGCTCTCATTCAGACTGGCAAGGACATCCAAGAGCTCAAGGCAAAAGAAATTGGCCACAAAAAAAACAGATACAGTTCCTGAAATTTTTGGTTGAATTTTATTTGTCATGTCATGACTCAAAGGAAGTACATTTTGAAGAAAGGAACATTCTCGGGTACTGAAGACTATTTCAGGATTCCCATACTGTGAGTTACCTCTCTACCCTGTATGTTTTTTGCCACTGTTGCTATGGTTTTTGATGAATATCCCTAATGATAACGAAATGGCGGTCATCTATGTCAGAAAATGAAACATTCTCCTCTGCTTTGAAATATCGAGAAAGCACAGAGCATTTTACCTACAATAAATATAATTCACTTCTTTGGCATTACATGACATACAGCTCTCTTTTAATCAAAGGTCAAATAGGGGGTGCTTATATTTGTCCTGTTTCATACATGTAACACGACTCATGATAAGACCAAGATGCCTCATGATAAGACTCATGATAAGACCCAGGAGGCAGACAGAATCTCAGATGTTTATTACAAAACAGGGGGCAGGCAAACGGCAGGTCAAGGGCAGGCAGAGGTCAGTAATCCAAGGCAGCGTCAAACACGGACAGAGCGGTAGGCAGACTCAGAGTAGGCACAATAGTCAAAACTGGGAAGACTAGGTAACAGAACTAGAGATACTGAAAACACGTTGGTAAGAGTAGACAAGACAAGATGAACTGGCAACAGACCGACAGCAAATGCAGGTATAAGTACACAGGGGATAATGGGGACACCTGGTGGGGGGTGGAAACAAGCACAAGACAGGTGAAACCTACCCGGGCCCATACCTGGTTGACAGAGGTGCCGGCAGCGGGACTCATCGATGAGGGTTGGGTCCAGGATGTTCCTAGTGGGGACCCAGCACCTTTCTTGTGGGCCATAACCCTCCCAATCAACCAGGTACTTGAATCCCCTGCCTCGATGTCGAACACTCAGGAGGCGCCTCACCGTGTCCACCGGCTGGCCACCGATGAGACGCGGGAGAGGGGTGGGCCTGTAAAACAGGAGACAAAGGGCTGTGAGACATAGGTTTAATCCTAGACATATGAAAGTGGAATGTATACGGAGGGTGTGTGGCAACAGAAGACGATCAGCAAAGGGGCTAAGAATCTCTTTGGCTAAGGGCAACTAAGGAAGGGGAATGAAATGGGCGGCTTTGGAAAACCTCTCCACCACCAAAAGGATAGTGGTCTTGCCAACTGATGGGGGGGAGAAAAATATTTGTTGTACAAGGGCCAGGGTCTGACGGAAGCCAGGATGATAGGCAAGTCAAGAGGAATGAGTCCATTCCAGGACGGGGGAACCAAGAAGAGTCTGGGACAAACATCCGGTTAAGGCCACAGTAGTGGATACAGTAATCCAAGGCAGCGTTAATCAAGGGCAGAATGGCAGCAAGGCTCAGGGCAGGCAGAATGATCAGAACCGGGAAGACTAGAAAACATAAACTAGAGATACTGGAAAACGTGAAAACAAGCTGGTAAGACTTGAAAAGACAGGTACACAGGGGATAATGGGGGAAAATCGGAGACACCTGGTGGGGGGTGGAGACAAGCACAAGATAGGTGAAACAGATTAGGGTGTGACAACATGTACAAGTATGTAACCTGTACAAGTGTGTGGTGTGAAATGGAAATATGTGTCTAGCATATCCCACTCCCCCTGAGACACCCTCAGAGAGGGGTAATGCCTCTTTCTCAGTGAGTGGTATTTATGCTGAACTGTAAAAGGCCCTGAAAGAATTGTGGGAAAGGATATTAGTGATTAAAGTTATTACGTACAGGCATGTAGGCTTTGTATGGTTATGATTATAGAACATTTAAGATTTTTTTTAAATTGCTGGGGGAAATATGGTCATAGATTTTTCAATGAATACTGTGAATTCAGAGGAGGCTGGTGGGAGGAGCTATATGAGGACTGGTTCATTGTAATTGCTGGAATGTAGTGACTCTGTTCCATTGATTCCATTCCAGCCATTACAATGAGCCTGTCCGCCTATAGCTCCTCCCACCAGCCTCCTCCATGTAAATTGTAGGCCATTTCTGTCATACTGCAGTGTGACAAAGTCAACAAAGCTCCCAAGCTGCATGTCCTTACCTTGTGTGCTGAACTCCCAGACATTTTCAGTGGGTACATGTAAGCCTTGGTGCGGGTACTCACACACCTATCTCTCAATCAATCGTAGGCCTAAGAGTAACATTCATTAACTACATTTTACATTTTACATTTTACATTTAGCAGACGCTCTTCTCCAGAGCGCATACAGTTTCATAATGGTTCCCCGTGGGAATGGAACCCACAACCCTGGCATTGCAAGTGCCATGCTCTACCAAGACTACTAACTTAAAATTGTCTCAACAAAATATATGAAATTTAACAGCAAATCATATTCACCGATATGGCCTGACATCATAGCATGTCATTTTCCCTTCTTACTTTCCCAATCAACAGAATCTCAGTGGAAGTTTGAAGGACATTCCATCCTGTGGTGCTATACAGCTGGAACAGGAGCTGGGAATGCGACGTCTTGATTTTAGTTGACAGGTTTCCTTCGCACTGCGGCTTGCTTTGCTTGTGAGCTGCAGTGGATCCCATGTTTATAGAGCAGAGGTCTCTCTCCGAGCAGCTCAAGGACATTAGATGGAGTTACAGCCGTTTATTCTGCTACACTGCTCCTCGATGGGTTCTCTGGAGAGAAAAACAGTCGCTGTGCTAAAGAGAAATCCTTTCTGGGAATTGTGTGTTATACTATGATTGGTTAAACGTTTTACTACTACGGTGTCAGAGACATTAAAGTTTGTCAACCAAATCAGGAGAGTTGTAAATCATATATATTAATATAGTACAGTAAAATATTGTATAATTAGACCGTATATAGCATATACAACCCATAATGATCCTTCCCTGTGCCATAAATAGAGCGTTTGACAAATACATTTAGAAATAATGGAGATAATAAATCGAAAATAGATAATGAAATAAAAGTGATCATATCAATGGAGCATCTCCGATTTGTTTAATCAACTGGGTCGGCTACATCCAAACCAGGTCATTCATATTTACACGTTACCCGTGGAGGGAAACCACATGATCGTGAACGTCCTGGTGTTATCATTTCCTTTCTGCAGATACACAGGAGGTGTATCTCACACGGGGTGTGAAAATTAAACTTAGTTACATTTGATGGTGATGGTGAAGATGGTGCTGGGGGTTGATTCGTGACATACATTCATACATCTACCACTTTCAATTCGTGTTGGGTTAGCACTTTTCATTTATTGGGTATACCCGTGAGACAGTGTTGCTTATTGTCTCCGCGCGTCTCTTCGCTGCCATTTGTTTCCTACTGCATAATACAGGAGCTTTGTGTACGTTAAACACGTAGAGGGATGTGGTGAACTGAAAATCAATACAATCTCCTCCGGCTGTCACTACCTCCCTGTCTTCCTACCGCTTTGACAGGTCTTTACCTGGCCCTGATTAGATCCCTTGGCATCCTAAGGGCGATGCTCGCTTGCATGATAATGTTGTCCACTTAGAATAGAGAACAGGGGCCTCAGGTGAAGAGAGAGTGAGAAAGAAAAAGGGAAAGAGAGAGACAACAACTTTGTCCTCTGTTAAGAACCTTTCAAATGATATTGTTGGATTGCTGCTTGCTTCCATCTTCTCTCTTTATCTGGAGTCACAGGAAGGGGCACGGCGTTATATTAATGGCATGATAATTACGGGTGACCCCATTAACCACAGGATAGTTCTATGGGAGAGAAAAAGAGCTCTAGATGATTATGTCCTTGCTAAGGGTTTTCAATGCGCTCCTTAACCAATCCTAAAACTCCTAAACTTTAATTCGTAATGAAAAGGAGGAAATTACATGACATTTTAGAGGGATTTAATAAAGCATGTATTCCTCCACCTTTGACATAGCAATGCAAAATGTTTCCCCCAATCCAAATTTTTGTTCAGTATCAATATTAAAACCAATTTAGTGTTCAATAAATATATCGGTCTGCATGTACTCCTGCAATTGCAATGCTTAAATATCAGTTGGGTATACAAAATCTAAATTCTTATGAGATTCAGTGGAATATACAGTACGTCTGCCAAATATACATGTTTTTAAATGTCCTTAAAAATAAATGAGAATGCATAAGACCTTTTGGTCATGTGTGAACCCTTTCTTCTTAGAAAGTTGGTCTCATTATCACTCGTAACGTGTGACCATACCGTGGGTTTATTGACAGGGTCAGAGGCCTTACTCAGCACTCTGCGACCAGAATACCAATTGCATTAGACTATCCATAAACCAAGCAACAGCTGTAACCATGTGAACATGTAGCTTTCATTTACTGTGATAGAATTTAGAACCTACAACATTAAACTGTTGAATGGAAGCCCTAGAACACAGGTATCAAACTCATTCCACGGAAGGCCAAGTGTCTGTGGGTTTCCACTCCTCCCTTGTACTTGATTGATGAATTAAGGTGACTAGTTAGTAAGGAACACCCCACACCTGGTTGTTTAGGGCTTATTAACCGAAAGGAAAAAACTACAACCTGCAGTAACTAGGCCCTCTGTGGAATGAGTTTGACACCCCGGCCCTAGAAAATAATCGAATCCCCTAAATATAACAGAACAGAATGGAACAACTGTAGCGAATGTAACGTGTGTGATACATTCTCTTATTTACAAAAGCCTATTTTACAGCAATAGAATTGGCCCTTTGAAATGAAAGAAAAGTATTCTCATCTCACAAACACACTACTCCCTCTATGGAGAGAGAAAGAGATGGAGAGAGAGAGAGACAGAGAGACAGAGCGAAAGAGAGAGAGAGAGAGCGAAAGAGAGAGAGAGAGGCTGCTGTGTGTAGTATAGGCTGTGTGCAGCATAATCTTTAAGATCCCTAAGAGGCCAGGTAATTACAGATTTCTGATCCTGCAAATTGAAGTCAGTCACTGAGAGCACGGTCTATCAGATTTGATAAAAATATAGCAAATACGGTGTGAAAATAAGTGCCATATCATTCATTCACACCCAAGCCTCACACACAGAAAGGAGAGATTTGTTAGCCTGTAAGACCATGACAAATACTATTGTAATACCTGCAATTTTTGTCATTAGCCCTTCATCGGAACAATGAGGTATTCCAGTGTTCATACAGAATTATGACGCTAATCCACTACAGGCATTTGACTACCACAGTAACCTACCAGAGTTGATGCTGAGTTTCTGTGAAGGAGCTGTCCCTTGCTGCGGAAGCCTACATTAAGCAAATGTTGAAGTGGCCAGAATTCTAAATTACACAAGAGGAATTTAAACACCTCTCGAGGCCAAAGACAGAGTAGTACATGGTTAACATTAGCTAGGCTAGGGGTTAGGTTTAAGGTTAGGGTTCATTTTAGGAGTTAGGTTAATGGGTTATTAAGGTTAGTGTTAGGGGAAGGGTTAGCTAAAAGTGTTAAGACTAGGATTAGGGGAAAGGTTAGCTAACATGCTAGGTAGTTGCAAAATTGTTAAAAATGCGTTAATTAGATCGCTCATCAAGACCAGTAACATAGGGCTGCTTGGAATCCGTGTAGCTGTTCAATAATGTTTGATCTGTGCGATAAGCCCTTAGACAGATGATCACTGACTGCCTTGCATTTGCTCAATGTCATGTCCATTTTACATTTGCGCAAAATGAACAAATATTGACATTTGAATGGAGAAAATAGTACAATAAATACCCATAACTTAATATTTGTATGGAGAGGATACTACAGTGAAGGTTTGAATTAATACGCTCTTCATTGTCGGTAATATGATTTTCAATATGTGAAAGAAACGCCTCAATTTAACACCAATACCCAGCAACAAGCATTGTCCACAGATTACACACCAGCAAGGGCAAAAAAAATCATGTTTTTGAATTCCCGAAAGAGGCAGAGGAAAGATGACATTTTGTGTGGCCAGAGAGCTCCCTGTCATCCTGCATTATTAAAATGACCTCGCTGGAAGGAGTGACTGATTGAATTTGTTAGCCTGAGACAGAACCCTTTGCATTTTGTGAGTAACCCAATTTTCTGTAACATCTGCTAGGCCACTGAAAAGTTGTTCGCCGTGGTCTTGTCATCCTGAGATACAACATAAATCATAGCCGCCATTCTCCCTGTGGAAAGCGATAGGGCAAGAATAATCCCTGGCAACCCTTTTGTCATTCAGTATGTGCATTTTATGTGCACTTATACAGGTACTTGATTTTGATCACATCAGTATTGATTTGAATGTTTCCATCTCAATTAAACCTATATTAAGACACATTTGACTGATGGTTTAAATTCAATGATTATTGTTTAAAGGGCTAAGCATAATCAGTTTTTTTTTAAACTGCTGTGTCTAAGAATCAAATGGGACACACAAAATAACAACAAGAGCTCATCTGATGAGTGACATTCTTGGTCTCAGACAAACCTAGTCTCAGAGCATTTCGTATTATTCAGTAAGGAAATCCAAAAACCCCAATTTAGAATGATATGTTACGCTTCTTATGGCATCTGTTCATTTGTGGATCCATTTCGTATGATATGTTATGAATTGCAATTTGTATGATATGTTATGAATTGTAAATCATACAATATGTTGTGAATTTGCAAAACATACAATATGTTATGAATTGGCAGGCGTATGATATGTTACTAATTCCAATTTGTTGTGGCTAACGTTAGCTAGGTGAGATTCAAACAACATTTTCATTATACTGCCCCCCATTCACCCTGACTAACCACCCTACTTTCAATTTTGCCATGAGTAACCTTCTATCTTATGTAATTTACCAAATGTAACATATTATACACTGAATAAAAACGCAACATGCAACAATTTCAAAGATTTTCCTGAGTTACAGTTCATATAAGGAAATCAGTCAATTGAAATGAATTCATTAGGCCCTAATCTATGGATTTCACATGACTGGGAATACAGATATGCATCTGTTGGTCGCAGATACCTTTAAAAAAAGTAGGGGCGTGGATCAGAAAACCAGTCAGTTTCTGGTGTGACCACCATTTTCCTCATGCAGCGCGACACATCTCATTCACATAGAGTTGATCAGGCTGTTGATCGTGGCCTGTGGAATGTTGTCGCACTCCTCTTCAATGGCTGTGCCAAGTTGCTAGATATTGGCGGGAACTGGAATACGCTGTCGTACACGTCGATCCAGAGCATCCCGAACATGCTTAATGGGTGACATGTCTGGTGAGTATGCAGGCCGTGGAAGAACTTTGACATTTTCAGCTTGTTTTGTACAGATCCTTGCTACAGGGGCCATGCATTATCATGCTGAAACCATGAGGTGATGGCAGCGGATGAATGGCATGACAGTGGGCCTCAAGATCACGGTATCTCTGTGCATTCAAATTGCCATCGTTAAAATACAATTGTGTTTGTTTTCCGTAGATTATGCCTGCCCATTCCATAACCCCACTGCCACCATGGGGCACTCTGGTCACAACATTGACATCAGAAAACCGCTCGTCCACACGCTCATCTGCACGCTACAGTTGAAACCGGGAGTCATCTGTGAAGAGCATACTTCTCCAATGTCCCAGTGACCATCGAAGGTGAGCATTTGCCCACTGTAGTCGGTTACAACGCCAAACTGCAGTCAGGTCAAGACCCAGGTGACCCTGGTGAGGACGACAATCACGCAGATGAGCTTCCCTGAGACGGTTTCTGACAGATTTTGCAGAAACTCTTTGGTTGTGCACATTTTCATCAGCTGTCCGGGTGCCTGGTCTCAGACAATGGTGAAGAAGCACGGATGTGGAGGTCCTGGGCTGGCGTTGTTACACGTGTTATGCGGTTGTAAGGCCGGCTGGACGTACTGCAAAAATCTCTAAAACAACATTGGAGGCAGCTTATAGTAGAGAAATTAACATAGAATTCTCTGGCAACAGCTCTGATGGACATTCCTACAGTCAGCATGCCAATTGCACGCTCCCTCAAAACTTGAGACATCTGTGACACTGTGTTGTATGACAAAACTGCACATTTTAGGGTGGCCTTTGATTTTCCCCTGCACAAGGTGCACCTGTGTAATTATCTTGCTGTTTATTCAGCTTCTTGATGTGTCACACCTGTCAGGTGGATGGATTATTTTAGCAAAGGAGAACTGCTCACTAACAGGGATGTAAACAAATTTGTGCACCAAAAAAAGGATAAATATGCTTTTTGTGTGTATGGAAAATTTGTGGGATCTTTTATTTCAGCTCATGAAAACATGCGTTTATAGTTTTATTCAGTACAATTAAGCGTCTCGGATTAGTTTACTATGTTACGTCTAGTCTATGAGACCAGGCTGCTCAGACAGATATCCTCAAGAGCAGATGCAATTCTCCCGACAACTATAGAAATGCAAGAGCAAACCATAATAATACAGTCTATCTCTCTTTAACGCCTCACACATGTCTGCCATCCGCTAAGGCGAAAAGTTGGATCAGATCCATGACAGAGCTGCTTAGCACACAAGATGGCACTGCATCTGTGCTGTGAAGTCACTCACTTCCAATTATGTAATTATATTTCACCCCCCCTGAAAAGACGTTTCTCATTAATTTTCTCCCTCTCTCTGTATCCGTCTGTCTTTCTCTCTCTCTCTCTCTCTCTCTCTCTCTCTCTCTCTCTCTCTCTCTCTCTCTCTCTCTCTCTCGCTCTCTCTCTCTCTCCGCATTTGCTATGTACACTATACATTATTTAATTGACTGGTATTAGTCGAATGTTGCTGTGATGTGACGGTGGGAAAGCGTTCTCTCAAGTAAAACATTGAGAGAAACGAGCTACATTAAGGAGGCACTGCTGTCTGTCCAGATGCCCAGCGCTATAAGTCCCAAATGGCACCATATTCCCACTCCTTTTGAACAAGACCCACAAGGCTCTCATCAAAAGTAGTGCACTGTATAGAGAATAGGATGCCACTTGGGATGCATCCTGAATCTCTCAATCTTTCAGCAAAATGTCCTGCAAAAAGTATTTGCTCAGCCTCACTACTTAATACCAAGCACATCAATGCAACAGGAAATCAGAAGTTACTGTGTAGCCATGATAGTATCCTTTCAGTAACAGTGCTGTGAATAACAAGCGAAATCCCTGAGCCAAGGCTCAAATATATTGTTTATACAGGAAATACAGTACTAGACACAGACAGGACATGTTTTATTCACTTGTGAGTGTACAGTCACACTACTGTATAGAAACGTACAGTGCTTTCGGAAAGTATTCAGACCCCTTGACTTTTCCCACATTACAGCCTTATTCTAAAATGGATTAAATCGTCTTTTTCCCCTCATCAATCTACACACAATGCCTCATAATGACAAAATCCCCCAAAAATATATTTTTTGATTTTTGCAAATGTATGAACAAAATAAAATGGAAATATGTCATTTACATAAGTATTCAGACCCTTGACTCAGTACTTTGTTGAAGCACCTTTGGTAGCGATTACAGCCTCAAATCTTCTTGGGTATGACATTACATGCTTGGCACACCTGTATTTGGGGAGTTTCTACCATTCTTCTCTGCAGATCCTCTCAAGCTCTGTCAGGTTGGATGGGGAGCATCGCTGCACAGCTATTTTCAGGTCTCTCCAGAGATGTTAGATCGGGTTCAAGTTCGGGATCTGGCTAGTTCACTCAAGGACATTCAGATACGTGTCTTGACTGTGTTCTTAGGGTTTTTGTCCTGTTGGAAGGTGAACCTTCACCCCAGTCTAAGCGCTCTGGAGCAGGTTTTCATCTCTCTGTACTTTGCTCCGTTCATCTTTCCCTCGATCCTGACTAGTCTCCCAGTCCCTGCCGCTGAAAAGAATCCCCACAGCATGATGCTGCCACCACCATGCTTCGCCGTAGGGAGGGTGTCAGGTTTCCTCCAGACGTGACGCTTGGCATTCAGGCCAAAGAGTTCAATCTTGGTTTCAATCTTGGTTTCAATCTTGGTTTCAATCTTGGCCAGCTCTAGGAAGAGTCTAGCTGGTTCCATACTTCTTCCATTTAAGAATGATGGAGGCCACTGTGTTCTTGGGGACCTTCAATGCTGCAGACATTTTCTGCTACCCTTCCCCAGATCTGTGCTTTGACACAATCCTGTTTCGGAGCTCTACGGACAATTCCTTCAACCTCATGGCTTGGTTTTTGCTGCTCTGACATGGACTGTCAACTGTGGGACTTTATATAGACAGGTGTGTGCTTTCCAAATCATGTCCAATCAATTTAATTTAATTTAACTCCAATCAAGTTGTAGAAACATCTCAAGGATGATCAATGGAAACAGGAAGCACCTGAACTCAAAATTGAGTCTCATCAAATGTTCTGAATGCTTATGTAAATAAGGTGTTTCTGTTTTTTATTTATAATACATTTTTGAAAATGTCTAATAACCTGTTTTTGCTTTGTCATTATGGGCTAGTGTGTGTAGATTGATGAGGAAAACAATGAATGTATTACATTTTAGAATAAGGCTGTCATGTAACAAAATGTGGAAAAAGTCAAGGGGTCTGAATACTTTCAGAATGCACTGTATAATGGTGAATGACGGCAAACCCGTACGCACGCACATACACACACACACACACACACACGCACCCACACACACACACACATACACACACACACATACACACAGACACCTGATGTATTACTATCTGAGTCATCAAACAGCAGGCAGTCCGCTCATGGTTATTTTGTGGGGGTGTGAGTGTGTTTGTTATGACATAAGCTGCACTGATAGAATACAGAAAAATCCATTTACATAAGGAAAGACATTGGTAACACTTTACTTGACACCCAGCGTCATAACACGTTATGACACAGTCTTAACCATGTCATAATGTGTCATAACAGCTGACATAACTTGTGATAACCAATTATAATATGATCATGACACTGTCATGACACATATACTTAGACCTGTTGTTACAGATATTGTGTTATTTTATGACTGGTTATGACACCTACAAAAGAGTGTCAAAACCCATATAACCTACCACACAAGGCAAAACATTCCATTACACATTAGCCTACGTGTCAACAGTATGTAAATTGACCATATTAAATGATCTTTGTAATTGTGCACATATTGATGTTAGACATGGACCTACCCAAATGTTGCTGATGACTGGGATGAATGCCCTAGCAGATTTCAGCAGCAGGACAAGACATCCTCTTTTTGACTGATGACTGATATGAGGGCATGTACGTGAAAGGCCTATCTGGTATTATGGTGGTCATAATGCTTATTGACAGTTTCATAAAGTGTATTTTCTTAGTCCAAGTAAAGTGACACAGGATGGTCAAAATGCTTCATGACAGTGTCAGAACAAAGAAAAGGAACTTGGCAGGAAAAAAACTAAATGGAATAAATGTGGGTTTTGAAACTCTTATGTAGGTGTCATAACCAGCCATAAAACAGCGCAATATATGTTGCAACAGGTGTAAATATATGTCATGACAATGTTATGACCATATTATGAAAGGTTATGACAAGTTATGTCAGTTCCAATGACATATTATGACATGGTTATGACAGTGTCATAATGTGTCATGACACTAAGTGTCAAGTAAAGTTTTACCGAGAAATTAATTCTGCAAATTCCCCTCTCTCTCTCTGTGTCCCACAGTCATAGACTTTCTCTCTCTCTCTCTCTCTCTCCCTCTCTCTCTCTCTCTCTCTCTCTCTCTCTCTCTCTCTCTCTCTCTCTCTCTCTCTCTCTCTCTCTCTCTCTTTCTCTATCGCTCTCTCGCTCTCTCTCTCTCTCTGTCTCTCTCTCGCGCTCTCTCTCTCTCGCTCTCTCTCTCTCTTTCCCTCTCTCGTTTCTCTTTCTCTTTCCCTCTCTCTCTCGCTCTCTCTTTCCCTCTCTCTCGCTCTCTGAATCATTGAAATCATAAATTGAGCCTGCATTTCATTATTTGAAACTGAACTGAATGAATATTGCATTAAGTTTTCAAATAAAATGTAAATGTAAAAGTTGTAAAAAGTAAAAGTTGTAAAAAGTCAATGTAAAAATGTAAAAGTTTTCAACCTCTCAGTTGCATTCAGATTCAGTTTTCAAATTCACTTCTCCAAATTCAGATTCAAAACCAGAGACACCATCCTGGTACTTTACCAGCTGGAAAGGTCAAATTAAGCTTCTGGTAGTGTCTGAAGCTAATGTAGCATGTTCTTTTTTTGTCTTTTTTTTTCTTCCTATTAATTTGGCTCTAGTGTTTGCACCATTATGGCTATAAGATTTGATGTGTTTACCCCATTCCTGAAAGCTAAGACTCTGGAACACAGACATGCCTTCTGTTCCCCGCTAAGATGATCACAGGCCACGCAGGACAGGTTGGAAGGGAGTGTCACAAAAAAAACATACATAGCCTTTCCACTCCCTATTTAATATTTGAACTGACTGGATTCGAACCAGGTCTCCTGCATGTCACAAGATTGTGTTAGCCCACTTAGCTAAAGCCTAGAAGGATAAGTTCAGGAAGTTCATGTAAAGGACGACATGCTGCTTGATTATCGAGTAACGCTTCCCCCTGATTCAGCTCATATCGGGCCTCGAACTCAGGACATCTGCTTCGCAAACACACGGCTGACCGCCCTCCTGAAGAGATTCAACCCACCGCGCTGTTGAGGGGGCGACACTTCAGGCTGATGAGTGAGTTTCACAGATCCCATCTTCTACATTCACCCCCCAGACTCACTTCCACAGCAGCTCCAGTGGTTGAGCTGAGAGCAATTGTAGATCAGAGTCCAGCGGCAACATTGTAAAGGACATCCCACTGCCTGCTTATAGAGTACCGCTCCCCCTGCTTCAGCTCAAACAGAGACTCAAACTCAGGACTTCTGCCTTGAAAACACATGTGACTGCCCTCCTGAAGTATTCCAACGCATCGTGCTATTTAAAAAGGCCTTGTGCAATTGCGTAAGGGGGGACACTTCAGGATAAGGAGTGAGTTTCACAGATCCCCATCTGCTACATTAATAAAGGTCCTCAAGATCCAGCAAGGTTTTCTCATCAAAAGAGCGCTGTTTGGTGATACATGCTTATGTGATGAGCAACCGGAAGACATAGTTTCAAGTCTCCGGCAAGGGTAGTCATTATAAGGGTAACATGTTGTAAGGGACATTTTTATGTTTGTGCTATTCTTAGAACTAATAATATTCTTACAACTCATTTCTGTGTTATATTCATGTGCCAGACTTATTATGGACCGAGTGTTTAAATAATCATGTTTAAATAATCTTTAAATAATAAACATTTCATAAATATTGAAGAATATCCAACAGAGATTGGTGATAAAAATATTGAGTCACTTTTTGAAGGTGTACTAAAACTAAAACAATGCATTACAATATGGAGACAGCTATCTTTTTTGCTATGTTTTGTTTTAAACCTTGCAGTAGGGAAAAAAGCCAAATGTGGTTTGAGAGTGATCTGTGTGTATTAGGAGTATTGATTGAGAATGTTTTTTTTCCTACTGGAAAGAGTAGAAGGGCTTTAGCTGAAGGAAACAGATTATGGAGACTAGTGAATGTAACAAAGTGAATGATAATTGGCTTTCAGATAACAATCTAATAATACAATATCTTAGACATGAGTACGACGGAGGGATTGAGCATTGGGACTAATATTAAATTAGAGGCTGCTCACTCTTCAAGGCCTGGTCCACTGCTCTCGTGTTTATGTCATCTGTTGTTTGGATTAGAGAACCTTCCTGTGGAACAATAGATAGCCGCCAGTACACACTGAACTCAAACAGGCTGTGAGAGACACAGTGGGGAAATTTGAGACAGTTTGTACAGAATTGTATGTCAATGCAATATGTCCAAAAGTTTAAGATTACAAGTGTTTACTTTAGAAGGTGCCCAATTCAGCTTACGGTGCACCGTATAGCTAGAGGAGAGACACAAGATTGTAACTTGCGCTAACCTTGCAACAATCTCATTCTTAGCAAGTTTGGTGTGAAGCTGTTGTAACGTGTTCTCTTTCTCTTCCCTGTGAAATGTTATTAACATGCTGTAAGGCGACGTGCCTCTCTGGCTGGTAAGACTTCAGCAGCTATCTTGTTTTCTACTCCTCCAGAGGATGGTGAAAGTTAGATTGAAGGTTGTTCTCTTTTAACAAATTGAGGGTAAGATCGTCTAAACTCTTAACCTGTTTACATTATGTGGAACACTGAGCTGATGAGCAAGCACCAACCTTTTGAAGGTCTTAGCAGAATTGTTAAACAACTGGGTTTTCTATTTTGACTAGGTGGATGTCCCAGGGACAGTTAGTGAAACATAGGTCAATGCATCCTGAGAAATATGGAAACAACGGTTAACATCGAGAGATTTATTCACCTCTGAATCTACAGATCCGTTGCGTATTTTTGATACTCATTCCCATTAATAAAGTATAACCTTTACAATGATTATAGTATTACCATACTAAGTGGATTGTAAAACCCAGAATGAAGCGTTATAAATGATGAAGTGTCTGGTTTTTTCTGTGTTGATTTACTTTACTTGAATGGAGTATAGAATATTTTGATCTAAAATCTAAAATCTAAATGCTTACATTAAAATTGAATGACTATTATCAAACAGAGTAATAAGAGCACGGAATGTAAGGGAAATATTAATGTTTGTTCTATTCTTATAACTAATAATATTCTATAAACCAATTTCTGTGTTCATGCAAGTGGCTGACTGTACAAATCACACTTATCAGTAGCTGCAATTTTGCAGTACGCCCAGACCGTGTTTTGAGAACGAATAACCGTGTTTTGAGAACAAATGAAAGATATATCAGTTTCAAGGTCTCAGATAAGAGAGGAGAAGCCTCGTGAGGTGTTGATCTGTCACATGTTATGAAACAGTATTGGTCGGTCAAATGAATGAAACAAAAAGGTAATGATGAATTAATTATGCTAAATCATGCAAATATAACTTGTCTGCGTATAGCCATATTTTATTTATTTATTTATTTTTATTTAACCTTTATTTAACCAGGTAGGCTAGTTGAGAACAAGTTCTCATTTACAACTGCGACCTGGCCAAGATAAAGCAAAGCAGTTCGACACATACAACAACACAGAGTTACACATGGGATAAACAAACATACAGTCAATAATACAGTGGAAAAATTCTATATACAGTGTGTGCAAATTAGGTAGGATAAGGGAGGTAAGGCAATAAATAGGCCATGGTGGCGAAATAATTACAATATAGCAATTAAAGACTGGAATGGTAGATGTATAAGACAACTGTTGGGACTGCACCGACAGAGTTTTCTGACAGACATGTGTACTATGGCGCATTGAGTTGGAACCTCTCCAATATGCTGACAAATAAACAATGATTCATTTAAGATTGACTTTCAGTGTCCCTGTGTAAGAATTTCCACAACAATGTGATTGACTGGGTTAAGACTGTGTTAGCCTGCTGATCTAAAGCCTAGGCATTGGTCCTGTGACTTGGATGGGTCTCTTCAAGGAGGAGGTCAAAGGGGGGTGAAATGTAAAACAGGTGGTTCGGTGACCTCACTCGCGTGATGAGTTACTTGTCTGAGACCTGAAAAGTTGCATTGTCTGGCGAACAGGAGACCTGGGTTAGAACCCCATCACTCAAACTAACACTTGTCTTCAGGTCTCAGGTATAGTTGCCCATGAAATGAGCTGCACAGATCCTTCTGCTTCTGTTTGCCACAGAAAGTCATGTTGTAGGCCTGATTTCGAATCCAGTCAGTTATATATGGTGCAGTGATCTCAGAGTATGAGGTCAAAAAGTGGTGAAATGTGGCCCGAGGTGGTTCGATGAACCACAATCTTTTATTAGTAACTTTGCTGGACACTTGAAGACTTGTGTTAATTCCCTGAGCTCCTCCCCATGGGCTTTAGCTAAGTGTGCTAACAGTCTTGTGACATGCAGGAGACCTGGTTCAAACCCAGTCAGTCACAAGAGCAATATGAAGTAGGGAGTGGAAAGGCTATCCTTAGAATGGCTATGACAGGGCTATTCAATTAAATTCTTATTGAGGCCAAATTACATTTTTTGGGGGGGACACTTCCTTTTAACATGTCTTGCGCGGCCTGTGATCATCATGGACGTGCCTTCTGTTTCCCTCTGTGTTCCAGAGAAGCTTAGCTTTCATGAATTGGGCCATATTAGCTTATACCCAAAACGGTTCAAACGCTGAAACCAAATTCATAGGAAGAAAATCAATTCTACATGCCACATTGGCTTCAAAAGCTGCCAGAAGCTTCTGTTTACAACAGAGAGCGTTTCATTCTATCTGTTCTCTACCTTTCCTGGTTGGAAAAGTACCAGGATTTTGTCTCTGGTTTTGAATCTGAATTTAGAGAGCTACATTTGTGATCTGAAACTGAACGCATCTGAGAAGTTGAATATATGGATTTTTGTTTTCTTTATATTACCAGGTAAGTTGACTGATGACATTGAAATGATTGTTTATTAACCTGATACACAGGTAATGAATGCAATATATACCATTTTGAAACGGACTATATAAATACTGAATTTGAATATTCAATTAAATGTGTCCTACCGCATTGATTCGGTCTTATGTAGCAAATTTTGAAATTGTGCTTTTTACATTGGATAAAAGTAGAGACTCAGAGGTAGAAAATGGTATATACTGCGGTTGAGGAACAGTGGGAAAGTAATTCTGCTTTGAAAGTTGACCTTCAGCCCTCCTTTTGAGAAAATACCCCTTGAATAATTTGGTACACCTACTGGAGAGCTCTTCTTTATCTACACCTATTCCAAATCATTTACACCCTCTTAAGCCTTAGCTCCACCCATCTCTTTAAGGATTTATATGTGAGGCCAAGTGCTTAACAGAGTGAGTAAGGTAGTGTAGTAAACAAACAACGTTGTGAAAGTAGTAGCCCACAATAATCACCCCCAGACACACCTGGCTAACTTGATGAGTCATGTAATCACATTGCAAAGTAGACTATTTTGTTTATACTTGTAGCTAACTAGCTAGCTAAACAATGAACCATAATCCCAACCCATAGCTACAGTACAAACGGATTGTCATAGCTAGCCACCATGCATGAAATGCTGGAGTTTGAATCTGCAGGTAGCTAAAGCTAAACAACCAGGTTCAATGGTAGCTAACTGCCTAACATTAGTCTATAACTAGCAATGCAAATGGTTTTCTGAGATACATATACTATTACTACACAGATCATACATGTAACATTATCTAGCGAGCCAGCAAGCAAACATTCGCTAGCTAGCTAACAGTACTCTTTAACTTTCGCTGAAAATGACTTTTTGACAAAATTAGAAACATACAATATTTGAAAATGTAGTCAGACTTATCCGTCCGTATACATGGATGAACACTTCAAGGCAGCATGTCTTTTACGTTTGGTTTGTAGCTAGCTACAGCTTGCTTGGCCAGCTGTTGTGTCAAGGCACCCCGGTTCACACTGATCGTGTGCAGAAAGTAGTCCATCTCAACTTTTTCCCACTGATCTTTGTCAGTAGGAAAGATTATCTACACATACTGAGAAGCTCACGTTATACACAGAGGCGTGCTACATGGCAGACCAATCTGAACTCATCTCTTGACATTATCTCAGCCAATCATGGCTAGCTGGAAGAGTCTTGTCTTTTTTCATGGCTAAACCAACTAGGCTCATAATTTTACAATTTTATTTGTATTTACAGATGGCATACAGGTTTGTTATTAAGGCACATGAAAGTTCACAGGTTCCAGAAGGCATTTCTGCCTAAAAAAACAAAATACGTGCGACATACGCCTAGCTTCTTGAAATGGGACATACATTTTTATTTAATTTTAAAACGAATTGCATGATTCATTCAAGCTTAATTTATGAATTCAACTATTACATTTGTGCATGACAAATTACAAAGTCTTACATTCAAATGCAATATCCTAATACAAATGTAAAATGATGGAATTCTAAATCAATATCCTAACACAAATACTAAACTGTGGAATTCTAACGTAATATCCAAATATGAGATCGACATTATGGAATTCAAATACAATTTTTGTTGCCACTGAAATAGCTCCATATCTCTCGCTCGATCTCTCTGCACAACTGATTTGAAAACTATTGACAAGTACTGAGAAGGTGAAAAGAGGACAATATTTTTCTTAAAGTAAAAATCATGAAAAGTAAAAGGGGAATTGTCTCTAGGCCATTATCATTACCTTGGCAGCCAGTCAGGTCTCCACCACACACAGATGAGAGTTCCTCTCCACTTAACTGTTCAGCATATATATTGGCTTAGAAGATTTCATATTCATCTATTAGGGTCCTGCCACCTAGGGAGGGAATGCAATCAACTGACTTCCATGCAAGAGGTATTTACCCGCATCTTAATTCATCGTTGGAAGAAAAACACCACACACAGCAGTAATGTGAAGGGAGGGTGTAGTAGCAGCAATGGCTGTGTACTAGCGAGCTATAAGCTGGTTACAGTGGACTTTATGCCTTTATGGGCCCTTCCCCAATGGTAGTGAGTCTCCTCCCTCATTCCTGCCCACTCTTTATTTGGTTTGCTACCTTGTCACCATGGCGATCGATACCACTCGGTAATGGCTGCTTGGAGAGCCGAGGGACTTGAATGACAGACGGTGGTGGGACCGAGCTGAGCATGTCCCAGGCTGAGCTGCCTGACTCTGAGCTGAGTGATGGAACGCTGTAGCCGGCTTAATTAACTTCCAGTCGAGTCTGGAGTATTCGTGCTTAGTGAACCCCACCACATTACCCCTAGCATAAACAACATGCCAATTAAGAAGAAGAGCTGTTGCACGTCCAAAATGACACCCTACTTACTTTATAGGGCCATGGGGCTCTTGTCAAAAGTAGTGCACTGTAAAGCGAATATGGTTCAATTTGGGACGGAGCCCTGGTCTACTCTATAGACACACTCCATGCATGGTCCTGGGTTTTCACTGGTTGTCTTAAGATATACATTTTAACATGCAGTTTGAGACATAACCAGACTAGACAGATCATGTAGCTAATGAAGACAACATATTAAATGATCTTGGCACTTTGGCAAAGTTTATTTTCTGCCTCATAATGACAACAATTTTCTTCGGCCCCAACCTCTTGCATCAGGGCCATATACACTGTAGGTCAACAAATGTCAAAGAGATTGTATAGAGACATCTACTTCGCCCCAGGAACTGCAAAAAAAAATATTACAAATGTAGATTTTCCTTCTGTCAAGTTAGTTTGAAGAGAGATCAATATACTGACCCGTGGGAAGGAAGGAAGGAGGGACAGCATTGCAAAGCAATTTTACGCCATACAAACCCTTGTATGCAAATACCACTAGAGACCCTGCAAACCCAATGCAGCTACACACTTGGCTATTCAGCTCATACGCGTGTCAGTATTTTCTTTCCCCTTACTGAGCAGAGTGGCAATTTATCAAGTCTGCAAGTCAATGGATTTGGCTCGACTAAACTATTTACAAATTCCAATATAACATTTTAAAAGTTTTGGTTGTTAAATTGCCAGCGTTGATAAACTCTAAATTGATAACTTCATGGGGTTCATGAAGAGTGCATCTGCACAAAGTGAATAGGAGAAGAGGACGTACTTGCAACAAGACACAGTATATCCATTTATATGGAAACGCATGTCTTCATTGTGTTAGACAGCAAATCAAGAAGGAGTCTTATTCAACAGCACGTGTTCCAAATCCTGCGTATCATCCAACATTTCTTACACAGACCGGCACACTCACAGCACTTCGAGATATTATCTGATGTACGAAGGGCTATATAAAATAAAATTGATTGATTGACTCACGTTTAAAAAAAAATGTACATGAAGATTTTCTTTAGAAAATACTGTGATATTTTATTAAAAATGCTGCAGAAAATCTTTATACAGGTGTCCAGCCAGAAGTATCATCTATCACTTAATTAAGGCAAAACTGCAAACAATATCAGACAAACTAAAACATTTCAAATCCTACATCAAAACCCTTGGTATCTTGGCAGTTGATGGACCAATGGTAAGGATATATCTTTCATTGAATTTACAAATGAGGCATTATTATAAACATTTTTATATGTACTTGCTTTCGTTTTTTTCTGTAATAGGATGCGGAACGGAAATCATTTGGGTTAATGTTGACTTTATATTGTACTTGTAATTGTTATTATTAATAATATCATTTATCATTATTTACACTCATTCACTTGTGTTGTAGTAACCTAACATATCAAAAGCCTGGCACAATACTTTACATATTGCTAGCATATGACAATTTGAAATATCTAACATATACAACTTTACAAACATATCCAACTAATATTGATACCAAAATCCACTGCCTTTTTTCTAAGAAATACATTTCTGGTCACATGTGAAGCTCAGGCAGTGGTGAGATTGCTGCTAGACATAAAAAGCCTACAAAGGAAACGATTAAAAGTAGAACAAGATGAGTCAGGTGACAAACCTCATATTGAGACAGAATCAGAACACTGTCTGAAAATGGAGATTATAAAGCAGTTCTCAGACATGCATTGTGTCAGAAATGGATACAAAGGATACACAGGACAATATAATGGTTGTCTAGACGATGCACAGTATTCTCCCAAAATGGATCGTGTTTTTTTATCTGCTGCTGTGAAAACAATGAAACACAGATTTTAATACAAAAAAAATTCATAATGACTGATACTGTTTATTTACACGCACCTCAACAGAAAGAACACTCGTGGAAAAGCCATAGTTAAACTTAAACAACAATAGAAGTTCTTTAAATGTCTCTTTTTTGTTTAGTTTTACTCACAACTATATACTGTTTTTAGTTTTTTACAAAGTTTTCATAAATACATTTCAGGCTGGGGGGAGTTTTAAATTCAGTGCCCATGACTACTCTGTCATACTTTACCAATGCAGTAGAGTGGTATTTCACTGTACAATTGTGTGTTATTGTCCTATGATGTACTTAATGGCACAAAAAAGCTTTTTGAGTAAACCTTGTCATCACTGTAACCCTTCATGTTTTGTATTGTTTATTCAAGCATTCTAAAGCCGATAATTCCACTTGTCTTCAGGTGTTGCTCTTTTGGTAAAACTCTCTTCGATTCATTTGAGAAGCTTCACTCCGAAAACAGTATCACTATAGTAACATTCACTTTTAAAACACGTCATTAGAAGTTCATATTTGACTTTGATATACTGTTCAAGAAGGCATGGTAGCAAAATAACATCTCATCCTCTGAGATGAGTTCTGTGTGAAACACAGTCAGTCACTCTTCTCTCTTTTCTTAGTGTTTGTCCAACATAGGCCAGGCCACATGGACGTTTGACTTCTCCACATTGAGCTATACCCTGGTGGTGGAGTGTCCATGGGGCAGGTTGGTACTGTTCTGACTGCCGCCAAACGTGTTGAAGTTGTGAAGCGGCTGCATGGCGGCCAGCGAGTTGGGGATCATGGTTATGGTGCTGGGCGTCATGAGGGGGATGTCGTCTGGCGACCTACGCAGCGTGAGGGTGTAGTCGGGCGGGCAGGTGAGGCGCAGCGTGTCGTGGGCCTGGAGCGACTCACACTCGTGGTGGTGCTCGTGATCCATCTGCTGCTGTTGCTTCATCTGCAGGGACATCAGCTCCTCGCTCTGCAGGTGGGCGATGTCATTGGCGTTGGCCGCCGCATTGGCCGGCCCGGCGGAGATACGCTGAGGGCTTGGCCCGCGCCGGTTTGACTCATGCCGCCGCTTGTCCTTCTTGTAGTAGAGCGCGGCGAACGCCAGGATGTTGAGGAAGAGCAGCGAGGCTCCCACGGCGATGGTGACACTCAGCTCCGTGGAATAGTCCCGTTTAGTCTCGATAACCACGGCTGATTCGTCGGTGAGGTCCTCACCTTTCCGCTGGTCGGTGGTCTGCTTGGTGTTAGCGGAGGGAACCCCAGGGTGGCGGGTGGTAGAAGGCCGATTCCCCGGGAAACGCTTGGTGTAAGGAAACGGGGTGGTGTCCTGCGGCGGTATCTTGGTCGTTGTGGATACATACTGGAACAACTCGTTTATGTTGTGGAGGTGTGGAACTAGTTCCAGCCAGAAGGCTACTTTGGTGGCGCGGTAGTGGTCCCTGACCCTGGGTTTCAGGCCGATGTGCAGGTAGAGCTGGTCCTTGGGGTTGTACTTCGACCAGGCAACCTCTTCAAAGCGATTGGGTTTTGTATGGATGAACTTGGTGTCCTGAGGAACGGGCTGGTTCGGATCTCTGAAATAGAGAAGATTAAAAAAATATTTGTAATTATGAAATCATTTTACAACTTTCCTTTTCAGGACAGTATTCTACAAAATGTTTTAAAAAAGAGAGATAAAAAGAAAGATAAAAAGGGAAGCATTCTGAAATGGCCACCTAAGCATTATTTTATCTCCAGGCTTGTGAGTCAATGCTCGTGAAATTGAAAAGGATTGACCCAAAATATTAAAATATACTAGAAAGAAATGTTATGTTATATTCCTCCCAAGTGAGTCAATGCGGTCATTATTACCTCTGTAATATTTTTTTGAGTTTTTCTTTAAGCCCACTGAAGGCAATCTTCAGATAAAGTCACAAATGGCCACTAAAACTACCCAGCAGATTTACTTTAGTGCTGAGTCATCCTCCTGTACGGTTACAAGACTCAAATAATTGATTAATACAAAGCATATCCTGTGCCCCCATTTTTAACGTTCATAACAAACACCTCTGTTATTCATCGAAAAAAATTTATGAAATGCCCCAATGTCCTAGATCATGTTAACATTTTACTGTCGTGTAGCCATTTTATTCTCCCATTGACATTTTGAAGTAGATATTATAGTGGACTGCCTCAGAGTTGGAATCGAGCAATTCTCCTGTGACATTGTGACTGTGATTTCATTAACTTTCAAAGGGAGACAGAGGCAAGGAGTACAGTCAAGGCGACAACCTTGGAGCCTGACACTGTTGAGTGAGTGGAAGGGTAAGAGGAATGGAATGGGAAGTGGGAATGTCCAGCTGAATGCTGAACAGAAATGAAGGCCTCATCTTGAGTCATACACTGCACTCAGGCACCAGGGGACACTCAGTACCCATCAGACCATTCAAGATGACCTCTTATGCAGAGATGGGTTCAAATACTATTTGAAATCATTTAAAATACTTTAGCTGGGTTTGATTTAGCTTGCTTGACCCAATGAAACCGATTGAACAGGCGGAAAACAGCTAACCCCGCCCACCTGGCACTCCAGGCAGACTAGAGCCAATGCTAAAATATATTTGATAGACGTCAAAATAGCTATGTACCCAGAGGTCTGCTCTGCTTCAAAAACGAGCTCTTAGAGTACAGAGAGCCTGTGAGACTGGGAGAAGGCCGCTTTTATCACAGCTCCATCCATCCATCAGCCGGCCTACTAGATAACAGTGGTCTCAGGGGATCAGGATACATTTTACTGGCTAATCCAGCATGACAGTATCTCCGGCTGATGGAGCACTGTTTAATCCTGTCATTACCGATCACAGCAGGATCTAAGTATGTCACTAACTTGTAAATGGAAGCATGGACAGAGAGAGAGAGAGACATTGAAAATATGTCTGTGCATCCCCGGAGAGTAGGATTCAATTAGATCTGATGCAGTATGCTATTATTCAATACAAAGCTAATCTTGTGTCATTTTGCTATGTCATTCTATTTGAGAGAACTTGTATATTTGGTTGTATCACTCTTTGAACACCATGGGCCACATTCACTATTATACAATTGCAAAGATGTTACCAAAATGGGCATATTGCTCACAGTACTTTGTGTCAAACCCTAGTGCCTTGCTGACTATTTTTTAAACACTACAGTCGTTGTTAGTAACATCTTCTCATTTGACATGTTTTACACTGTCAAAATGTCACCTCTGGGTAAATTAAGATAATCTCCCTGAAATGGATTCAGTGACTGTCTAGTAATAGTTACAAGCATAGTGCATGGGCATATGTTCCAGCTAGCATGTGGATCCCAGTACAATATCACTTAAGGCCCGTAGCCCTGATAAAATCATATGGAAGCGCCTGCTGTAACAACATGCCATTTTCTCCGACACCAAAGACTTGGACTAAAGACAACACTCCAGCCATCCTGTGCCCATCGGGCTGATGAATACTTAGCAAGCGATTCACATGTATCTCAGAAGGTCCATAAAACATATGCTTCCACTATGCTGTCAATCTGTTTCGTGTGATAACAGAAGTATATTCAGATGGAAGGCTAGTCCACACCTCCTAAGAGACTTGTCGTCGCAGGTTTATGGAAATAGCAGTCACAGATATTAATAAACCGCATGTCGGTCTACCCAGATTCAGCTTTTTCACCAGAGGGAGGTGGCTTGCACATAATGCTTTCATGTATCGACTCAGATACTCACAAATGTATTCAATCCTATCTCCCTCTGTTTGACACAAAGCCTCTCTTTGCAGGTGAAAAAAAAAATCTGCGTTTCCAGTCTGCCATGTGTTCCCAGCTGTCTTCAATTTTAGTTTTGGCTATAGCCTGTATGTGCAGTGTATACTAAGAAACAACACGCACGCACGCAACCGTGCACGCCTGGATACACACAGGCCTCACTCATTGTTCAGGCCTCTATCCACTACGAATAAGAAGAAGGCTTACCTGTGTATTGTACTTTTCTATTTTGTGTTTCACTCCATTTCAAAGCACTGAGATACGTACTTAATGATATGCCTCTCATCCCTCCGAATCCCCTGTCTATTGTTGGGAGCCTTTTTTTCTGAAAACCCCT
The DNA here is from genome assembly GCF_029448725.1 of Salvelinus fontinalis. NCBI lineage: Eukaryota > Metazoa > Chordata > Actinopteri > Salmoniformes > Salmonidae > Salvelinus > Salvelinus fontinalis. The sequence goes on from NC_074705.1 coordinate 15,007,118, forward strand.
CAATCTACTGAGGAAATTGAGGATCGCAACGGGAGTGTTTGCCTGCAGTTGGAGAGACTCTTGTGAAAAACGGGCACTCTCGAAGCGATGAATTTGCTTTTGGTTCCTGCTTTGTTTGAAGCAGCACTACGGGAAAGCAAAAAGCACTCAGAGTAAAAGAGCCTCCCCATGTCAATAACGTTGCCAATCTATCCCCTGCTGAACTGGGATCAGTTGGACGCTAGCCAAGCCGGAGAGCTGGGGGAGGGAATTCTACAGCCTATGAAGCTTTTCAAGAATTTATTTATTCACCTAAAAATTAATTTTCAGTGTGACTGGGTCGCAAACATCCTGCTACCTTGCTAATCCCAGGGTTCAGGAAACAACGTCGTGACCCAAATATCAAGTGATATTTGCAAACTGCAAAGCCTTAATGAAAACCAACGCCTCTATAAGACTAGAAACACTGATTTGTTCAGTTTAGATAAAGCTATGCTCCCATAACATCTCATCCATGACGGATATTTATCCACTTCAAATAAACAATCTGACAGACAGTAGTAAAAACAGAATTGGACAACCTACCCTGTCTTGGCGAAGTTAGTCCAGTAGGTCATAAGAACCGCGCTGAGCATGACGTCGTTCTTGGAAAAGTTGCAGTTGAACAGGTCCGTGGGTCCGATCATGGGGATCCCGAACACATAGGGAACCTCGTCCCCATGTGCCGAGTCAGCCCAGCTAGGCTTCATGTCGCTCTGGCAGTGGTGGTAGAAGGCGTAAAAATACGTTGGCGAACCATACTGGGCATGGAGGTCCGCCGTGGCTACGGCCGGCGCCACCCACTGGTGGTCGGTGAAGAGTGCAACTAACGTCTTCCTCCTTGTCTCGGGGTTCTCCTTGTCGGCCCAGTCAGTGTACATGAACTTAATGGTCTCTCTTAGCGTGTCCTTGCCCTCTGGGTAGCCGTAGAGGTGATCCACAAAGTCCGACACGGCAAAGTCGAAGTCGTTGGCCGAGACGCCATCCTCACTGTCCACGCTGCCCTCCACAAACTTGAACCCTTCGCCTTGGTTGACCCCCAGCATGATGTCGTAGTTGAGGAACTCGCCCTGCTCCATGAGGATCTGGGGGTCGTCCGGGATGACGTCGCCGTCGATAACGGGGCCGAAGGCGATGTGGTACTTTGCGGGTAAGATGTTCTGTTCGATCAGCTCCTTGTAGTTCTTGCTCTGGAGGCACTCCACCAGGTCGATGGTGTCCAGCATGTTGCAGCCCACCTTCTCAGCCAGCATCCGTGTGTACTTGGCAGGCTGGTAGTTAACCGCCCAGCTGGACAGAGCTGTACCACTCTGGATGATGGCTTTCTGGAAGAGATCTGAAAGGGTGAAAACTGATGTTAGACACTAAGTCTAAGTGTTTGGTGTTTTTCACAAATGTAAAACATTTTTTGCAATAAAACTACTAAAAGAATACACACACCTGGAACAGCCACATTGGTATTAACTCAGTTTAGAAATAATTGGTATTTTCTGGTATTATTTAAGTAATTTTGATGTAACATCTTCGGTGAGTGCTATAGTCAGTGAAAAATGTTTTGCAAGATTATGCCTGTAACATCCACACAGATCCATCAGACAGAGAGACATCTATACTGCATATTCTCCTACACTGACACAATATGCAGCATAAGGATGATTAAGGACATGGACAGGGACACCACCTCTCGTCAACGCTGGTCATAATAAATTAATCCGACTGAAAATAAAAGACACATTTGGTTATTCTGCAATGAGGCTTCGGGCCACTTATTCATCCTGAATTATGTTTATGATCTGTCTGCCACTGCCACTCTGCAAATAGGCCACAGCGCACTAGGAATACTTCTTGCATGTTACATTTCTTCCAGCATTTTCTAAGTTCTATTTACATCCTTGTGATGGTGACTCAAAAAGGACGACTTGAAAAGTATGTTTCCGAGCTACAGAAGACATCTCCCGTAAGGCCTAGTTAGCAACAGAGGTTTATTTCGCCCCCCCCCCATTTCCTCTGGATGAAGAAAATCAGTTAAAGCCTGACTCACCAGAAGTGAATTTAAATATGTTGCATATGCCCCCTGTGTATACCTCAGTCTGCTTGCTGAGGCGTGCCTGTGGAGCCGCGAAAGAGAAACAAATAATGTCCTACAAAGGGAGCAGCGATGAGGGGCTACGGCTCCCATGCCACCTGGGTCTGGCTAAAGGGGGTGATGCAAGAACATAGCCGGCCTGACGAACAACAGCCCTAGCGAATCCGAATCCATCACAACACCAATCCAGATGATAGGATACTGGGCTAACCTCGGTAACCCAGAACCAAATCTCCTGAGAGGGTTTTTATTCCGGGGGGTATTGGTAAAATGTTTGGCCTAGTGTAAGTGATGGAACCAGGGTGGCAGATGTTAAAGCAATGATCCACTCAAAAACTATCTGTCATATTTGCTTCATTAGTCCACTGATGATACAGTCCCAAAATGTTCTGCATGTCAGCGATCAAGTCTTCATGATATAGAACTTTCACAACGCTAAGTGTCACTCACTACATCACAATGATGATGCAAAATGCGGCACACGATGCAAAACGAACTGAAGGTACCACATTCATCTGTACAAACAATAGTACACAAGTATAAACACCATGGGACCACGCAGCCGTCATACCGCTCAAGAAGGAAACGTGTTCTGTCTGCTGGAGATGAACGTGCTTTGGTGCGAAAAGTGCAAATCAATCCCAGAACAACAGCAAAGGACCTTGTGAAGATGCTGGAGGAAACAGGTACAAAAGTATCTATATCCACAGTAAAATGAGTCTTACATCGACATAACTTGAAAGGCCGCTCAGCAAGGAAGAAGCCACTGCTCCAAAAACTCCATAAAAAAGCCCAACTAGGGTTTGCAACTGCAAAACAAAAATAGAACTGTTTGGCCATTATGACCATCATTATGTTTGGAGGAGAAAGGGGGAAGCTTGCAAGCCGAAGAACACCATCTCAGCCATGAAGCACGGGGGTGGCAGCATCATGTTGTGGGGGTGCTTTGCTGCAGGAGGGACTGGTGCACTTACCAAAATAGAGGGCATCATGAGAAAGGAACGTTATGTGGATATATTGAAGTAACATCTCAAGACATGAGTCAGGAAGTTAAAGCTTGGTCGCAAATGGGCCTTTCAAATCGACCACAAGCATACTTCCAAAGTTGTGGCAAAATGATTTAAGGACAACAAAGTCAAGGTATCGGAGTGGCCATCACAAAGCCCTGACCTCAATCCTATATATAAAATTTGTGGCCAGAACTGAAAAAGTGTCTGCGAGCAAGGAGGCCTACAAACCTGACTCAGTTACACCAGCTCTGTTAGGAGGAATGGGTCAAAATTCACCGAATTTATTGTGTGAAAGCTTGTGGAAGGCTACCCGAAATGTTTGACCCAAGTTAAACAATTAAAAGGCAATACTACCAAATACTAATTGAGTGTATATAAACTTCTGACCCACTGGGAATGTGATGAAAGAAAAGCTGAAATAAATCATTCTCTCTACTATTATGCTGATTTTTCACATTCTTAAAATTAATTGGTGATCCTAACTGACCTAAGACAGGGAATTTTTACTAGGATTAAATGTCAGGAAGTGTGAAAAACTGAGTTTAAATGTATTTGGCTAAGGTGTATGTAAACTTCCGAGTTCAACTGTACATACAGTACCAGTCAAGGGTTTTTCTTTATTTTTACTTTTTTCTACATTGTAGACATCACAACTATGAAATAACACATATGGAATCATGTAGTAACCTAAAAAGTGTTAAACAAATCAAAATGTATTTTATATTTGAGATTCTTCAAAGTAGCCACCCTTTGCCTTGATGACAGCTTTGGACACTCTTGGCATTCAATGTTTGAATTGGACTTCTGAGAGAATGACGAAGAAAGAAAAATTCATCGTGGTATGTTTTTTATTGGACATATTTCAGAACTAGATGTTTTCCCATGAGGCTACTCTCGCCGTTGTCACTCAGTAGCAACAGCGGACATGGAGAGAAATTAAAGTCCATTGACGAGTGCAAGACATGTCCATTTCCTGCCATAACTGATATTGATTCATATTGACGGAAATAAAGTCTGAAGTTGCGAGATGTGCCGGTTAAGATCTATCTGGGAACATGGTTGGATCTCTGTTTTGATTTTTTTGGTAATGCTGTTTTCACAGTCATTTACTCAAACAGCTCCTGGTGAGATCCAGCTGCAGAGAAAGAGAGCGAGAAAGAGCGAGAGAGAGAGAAAGTCCAGCTAGTTATTCAATTGTCTATCTCTGTGTGCATCCCAAAGGACATCCTATTCCCTATATATTGCACTACTTATGACCAGAAAGAGGAAGTGCACTATAAGGAGTATGATACCATTTTGGACGCAGACTTTGTTTGCCTCTCTACAATGAGAGGTGCACTGGGCTGTCGGAGAACAACAATGACACTTAATGACACTGGCATTTCTAGGATACTACTTTCGAATGATAATAAAAAAACAACGAGATATAAATGTGCTATAATGTTACGGCGGTGAGCCATTCTAATATTCTTGATACCCACCTACCACTTTTCTCTGGCTGGTCACACACATATCTAGTGACTGAGGTAGGCAATATTTGCCACTTGAGTGAACCTGTGAAGACACTCTAGTTGTTATCACTGCCATGTGGCGATGAAATGTGACGCTACATGTCCTCTGAAAAGTCATGATGGTGTATTCAGACTGTTTAAATAAATCATAGGTTGCGTCCCAAATTGAACCGAATTCCCTATGTAATGCGGTACGTTTGATCAGGTGCCATAGGACTCTGGTCAAACGTAGTGCACTATGTAGGGAATAGGGTGCCTTTTGGGACAAAGCCGTACCCTCCCAGCGAGAGAGATATTCCTGTTTGAAACAAAATGCCTTTGAAGATATCTATCAAATAAAGAAATACATCTAAAAAAAACATTTCCCCACAGGTATTTATTTCATTACTACAATCTAAAATGATAGCTGAAGTTCATATGACCATATGAATTGAATTAATACTAATTCATTGCAGAGTATAAATCTCACAGTGGACACCGAGAATGATTCATTTTATGATTCATTAAACATTGAAAAGGAATTGCATTCACTGAATTTAAGGACTTCAAAAATATAGCATAATCTCAATGATTTCCAAGGAGGTAAGGGAACATTTTTGGGGACTAAAAATACCCTATACATACCTTCTGAGTAGTGAGAGAGCGTGAGCAAGCTAACACACGATGCCCCTGCACCAGAGCCGAAGATTGTCACTCTCTTTGGATCTCCTTTGAAGGCCTGAATGTTCTCTTTGATCCACCTCAGGGCTTGGATCTGGTCCAGCAGTCCATAGTTCCCCTTGGCTGCCTGGTCCCCTGTGCTTAGGAAGCCTGTGTGAACAACAAGAGACAGAACAAACTCATTGATCACCTCCTTCTTGATCTCCCTCTAAAAACAGCTTGTCATCGAAACAGAGGGGAGACAGACGGAAAAATCATATTGGACAATAGTCTGTACCTGGTGGTGATTTAGAAATGTATCATAAAGCAAATTACATAAATAAATAAAGCATAACGTGTAAATACAAGCACATTTAATTGAAATGAATACATTATTGCACCTGTTAACACTTTTCATTGTCGATATTGTTGTCTTTGGGACCATGGGACAAGGAAACACTGTACAGTTACCGTCACACACACACACCCAAAGAACAATACTTATATCCTTAGGAGGTGTCTCAAAACATAAAGCAATAGCCCGTCTTATACTATATTTATCACCACAACTGATGGAGGTAAAGGTGACATGAATACATTGACGTAAGTTCCAACGACCAGTGAAATAATGGATGACCTCATCCAGGTATAAATGGCCTGTAGAACACAACACAAAGGGACAGGAACCCTCCTTATGGAACCCATTGTTACTGTTCTATTCATAAGAACTGAACCACTCAGCGAGTCAGCAACACCTGCGTGCTTCCAGTCTTATTATCCAGTCAAATAGCAAAACTCTTCAGTAAGTCACAGTAGTTCCTAATGACCTGGGAATCATCCCTTGCTGTTAAGATTGAGAGAATAATGTAGGATAATGTAGGGTTGTACTCCCTCAGTCATTCAACCTGAGATGGCTGAAGGGATCCTAACCGAACCACCATTATACTGAGAAGACAGAGCGGAAGAGACAGAGAGAGGTGAAGCTCCTTTTCATGGTCAACATTTACTTGGTTTGGCTTCAACTATACAGTCGAATGTGCCGATAGAGAGACAGACAGACAGACAGACAGACAGAGAGAGAAGGCAAGTTCCTTTTTCATAGTCTGAATTCAACCACATGGCTTTGACTTGGATTCGACTCTATACAGCTGAGTGTCAGGCCAGACAGACAAGCTTGTTGATATGCTTGTCAAAATCAGAAACTTGTTGACAAATTAGCTGATTTGTCTAAACCCATTAGGTGGTGGGCCTTTAGAGTCTGCGAGAGACGGCCACCGGGGTATCTGGTCCTCGCAAGCGCCAGGCCTTGGATCTCTAAGTCGAGCCCCTGGCACAGACAGCCCCCGGCGGTGTCGCAAATGGTGCCCTATTCCCTACATAGTGCACTACTTTTGACCAGAGCCCTACATAGTGCACTACTTTTTACCAGAGCCCTGATCAAAAGTAGTGCACTATGTAGTGAATATGGTGTCCTTTGGGACACAAGCTCAGCTCTCGGCTTCCATCCCAGGGGGGAGAGTACCAGACAGAGCAGTCTACAGGCTACAGGACAAATCGGATGAAAGGATGAAGAGAAGGAGGAAAAGGAGGAGGAGGGAGAAAAGGAAATATGTCCTGTGGCCCTGTGATAGAGAGCAGATCCAGTTAGTCATGGTCTGGCTGTGAGGTGGAGGGGATAGAGGAATGGAGGGATGAGAAGGGGTGAAAGGGTTGGAGGAGAGGTGGAGGGGATAGAGGGATGGAGGAGGGGTAGAGGGGATGGAGGGATGAGGAGGGGTGGAAGGGATGGAGGAGGGGTAAAGGGGATAGAGGGATGGAGGAAGGGTAGAAGGGATGGAGTAGGGGTAGAAGGGATATAGGGAAAGAGGAGGGGTGGAGGGGATAGAGAGATGGAGGGGTGGAGGAGGGGTGGAGGGGATAGGTGGATGGATGGAGGAGGGGTGGAGGGAATAGGGAGATGGAGGGATGGAGGAGGGTAAAGGGGATAGGGAGATGGAGGGATGGAGGAGGGTGGAGGGGATAGGGAGATGGAGGGATGGAGGAGGGTGGAGGGGATAGGGGGATGGAGGGATGGAGGAGGGTGGAGGGGATAGGGAGATGGAGGGATGGAGGAGGGTGGAGGGGATAGGGAGATGGAGGGATGGAGGAGGGTGGAGGGGATAAGGAGATGGAGGGAGAGGACAGACAGGTGGTGGAGGGGATAGCAGCAGAGGGTGTTGTGGGATTACAAGGCCCCTGGCAGGACTCACACTCCTGGGTGTATGACTTCCAGGCCTCAGCTTGCTCCTCTCTCTCTCTCTCTCTCTCTCTCTCTCCCTCTCTCTCTCTCTCTCTCTCTCTCTCTCTCTCAATTTTTTTTTTTCAATTCAATTGACTTTATTGACATGGTAGGTTCGTTATTACTTACATTGTCAAAGTATACATATCGAAAAATAAAAATCAAATATATATGTATATATATACAAAATATATATATATTTATATATAAATAAATGGTGGGACCAACAGCAATAATAACAGTAGTAGTGGACATGGGATTACCATTAACAACAACAACAATATTAATCAGAACAACAATACATTAAATCAATGGTAGTAGACCAGTGTCAATATGACTTGAGAAGACATATGACCTGGTATGAAAGACAAAACAAAACTAAGCTAAATGGGAAATATTATCAATATTACTTTGCATTTTTCACTGGCTGTCCCTCAGGTTGTGGCAGGAGGACACATATTTGGCTGCCAAAACTGCACATTTTGGCTTTTCACCCAATAAATATTTGATTTTTTCTTCATCTTTTATAGTTTCAAATTCTTTGTATTGAGTTATAATTTTGGGAAAGAAATATGCTCTTAGGTCTGAGTATTTGTCACAGTGTAGTAGGAAATGCACCTCTGTCTCTACCTCTCCTCTGGAGCAGAGTGAGCACAGCCTGTCCTCTCTGGGCAGCCAGGTTTGTCTGTGACGACCGGTCTCTATAGCCAGACGGTGCTCACTGAGTCTGTACCTAGTCAATGTTTTCCTCAGTTTTCTATCAGTCACAGTGGTCAGATAGTCTGCCACCATGTACTGTCTGTTTAGAGCCAAATAGCATTGAAGTTTACTTTGATTTTTTGTGGTGTCTTTCCAATAGGTTATATATTTTTCTTTTTGTTTTGTGATGATTTGGTTGGGCCAGATTTTCTGAGGGCTGTCCCGAGGCTCTATGGGGTTGGTTTGGGTTGGTGAACTGAGCCTCAGAACCAGCTGGCTGAGGGGACTCTTCTCTGGTTTCATCTCTTGACATTGTAGAGCTGTGTGATGGAATGTTTTAGGGTCACTTGTTTTTAGATGGTTGTAAAATTTTATGGCTCTTTTTTCTATTCGAATGAGGAGGGGGTATTGGCCCAATTCTGCCCTACATGCGTTATTTGGAGTTTTTCTTTGTACTTGCAATACAGTCTTGCAAAACTCTGCATGCAATATTTCAGTTGGATGTTTGTCCCATTTAGTGAATTCATTATTAGAGAGTGGACCCCATACTTCACTGCCATATAGAGCAATTGGTTCTATAACTGATTGAAAATTTTTGAGCCAGATTCTAATTGGAATTTCAATTTTGATGTTCCTTTTAATGGCATAGAATGCTCTTCTTGCTTTGTCTCTCAGCTCATTCACAGCCATGTGAAAGCTACCTGTGTTGCTCATATTTAGTCCTAGATATGTGTAGTTTTTGGTGTGTTCTAATAGAACTGTGTCCAAATAGAATTTATATTTGTCATCCTTATTTCCCGACCTTTTTTGGAATATCATTATATTTGTTTTTTTTAGGTTAACGGTCAGAGCCCAGAGTCTCTCTCTCTCTCTCTTTCTCTCTCTCTCTCTCTCTCTCTCTCTCTCTCTCTCTCTCTCTCTCTCTCTCGCTCCCCCTTTCTCTCCATCTACCTCTCTCTCTCCTCAGTCTCCACTCACCATGTCTGTCTGAGAAGAGGAGCTGGGGCGAAGGGGAGCGGAGCAGAGAGGATAGCCCACCAGTAACTCCTCAGGGTGTGTGAAAAGATTAGTGAAAGCTTCCATTTCAAGAAGCTGCTGCGGATATTACTGAGGAGAACATTGCATTAAGATGTTTTATGGACATGAGCTTTGAAGATATTTCTACTATTTGAACAGATATTGATAACTGCTATAACTGCTATTGCAAAGCTTGTAAAAACACACTATGCTAGTATATTTAACATCAATATCAATGTTTTGCATGTAAGAGCCTATCGTCATCTGTATCAAAAGAAGAGCAACACAATGCCTGATTAAATATAGCTAATCTTCAGAAATAAAATATTCCTTCAGCAATATATTTCACAAAGTATTTTAGTATTGATCTTACTCTGCCTGGGAATGCATCTGAGTAAAATGTTATTTGCTGAATGTTAATATTGTAACAACAATATCACAGGGTCGACGCAGAAATGACAATGTCCTTCCAATGCATTTTTTACGTCTCAGGCTTAAGGCATCCACATGCTTCTCAGCCGAAACAGTTCGGAAGAGTTTGTGCATATATTATATATTATGACGACATTTGGTTTTTGTTCGTGTTGGACTTCGGTGAGGGCACACACCGTTTTTTCTCGAGGTCAGCCGAAGTTCGGGAACTGAAGTCTACGCCCCTTCATCTGTGATTGGTCAACTGTCGGGATTCTTCAATAAACTCTGTTGTCATTCAACGAGAGACGACACGTTTTTATGCACATTTTTTCATTGACAAATACTGCACCAAACATCTTAGTTAGATGTAAAATTGCGTCACTAAGATCTCGACAAAAATGTATGACAGATTTCTTGAGTTATCTTTGATTAATTCAGACTATTTTGAGAAAGTGTATACTTGCTACGGTGTCTCAATATGGCCAAACAATACTATTTTACTACTTTTTTATTGTTTTTCAAGCGAAGGTCTGTCTCTCTCTCTCTCTCTCTCTGTCTCTCTGTCTCTCTCTCTCTCTCTCTCTCTCTCTCTCTCTCTCTCTCTCTCTCTCTCTCTCTCTCTCCTCTCTCTCTCTCTCTCTCTCTCTCTCTCTCTCTCCTCTCTCTCTCCCTCCTCCTCTCTCTCTCTCTCTCTCTCCTCTCTCTCTCTCTCTCTCTCTCTCTCTCTCTCTCTCTCTCTCTCTCTCTCTCTCTCTCTCTCACAGCCAAACTTGTACTAATGCTGTGCTGCGGCAGGGCAGGGGTTGCAGGCTTAATGGAAGTCGGACAGCCATCATTCAGCCTCACAACAGTACAGCTTGAACAGATCTGGGTTTGAATGGCAGCAGTGACATAAGTGGTCTGCTTGGCCACACTGTCATTTAATGCCACTTGGAACGGCAAGTAAAGGGCTCCCTCCGTGTTACCAAGCATGTAGCGGCAGGTAGCCTAACGGTGAAGGGCGCTGGGCAAGTAAAGATTGCTGGTTCGAATCCCCGAGCCAACTAGTTGAAAAATCTGTCTATGTGCCCTTGAGCAAGGCACTTAACCCTTGTTGTTCTGGATAAGAGCATCTGGTGAAATGTGATGTCACCAAGCAAATTTCTTTATGGGATAAAAAAGTACTCATTCATTCTCCCCTGCATGATACTGGGTACTAACACAGTCATGCATTGCCTAAGGAATGTTACAGTATGATACATTTACAGAATGATACAGGACTATGACAAATGCATGTACTCTCATTGAAATGTCAAGATACTGTGGTCACACACACACATCCCTTCCACGTTCAGGCCATTTGGTGCTGCTGTCTATTGGATATGTTTGGACACCAGTGGAGGCTGCTGAGGGGAGAACGGCTTTTAATAATGGCAGGAACGGAGAGCGTGGAATGGCATCAAACCATGTGTTTGATGTATTTGATACCATTCCACTGATTCTGCTCCAGCCATTACCACAAGCCAGTCCTCCCCAATTAGGGTGCCACCAACCTCCTGTGGTGGACACTTTACCTAAATGGTATTGATCCTGTGGAACCATGCTGTGCATTGGCAGGACGACTCCACCGATTACACACCATGGGTCTGCAAGAGATTTTCCACATACTGTGCTAGCCTATTGGCCAGATGCAATGTAGGCTAAGAGCACAACATGCACTGAGTGGACAAAACATTAAGAACACCTGCTCTTTCCATGGCTTAGACTGACCAGGTGAATCCAGGTGAAAGCTATGATTCCTTATTGATGTCACTTGTTAAATCCACTTCATTCAGTGTAGATGAACGGGAGGAGAAGGGTTAAGGAAGGATTTGTAAGCCTTGAAACACTTGACGCATGGATTTTGTTACCGAGGGTGAATGGGCCAGACAAAATATTTAACTGTAACGCTCAACAGTTTCCTGTGTCTATCAAGAATGGTCCACCACCCATAGGACATCCAGCCAACTTGACACAACTGTAGGAAGCATTGGCGTCAACATGGGCCAGCATCCATGTGGAATGGTTACAACACCTTGCAGAGTCCATGCTCGGACGAATTGAAGTTGTTCTGAGGCCAAAGGGAGGTGCAACGCACTATTAGGAAGGTGTTCTTAATGTTTTGTACACTCAATGTATAATACACTGCTGTATCGCGTCTGTAAACGCATGGAAGTCAATGCACAGATACTATGAAGTTGCTATATTTCTGGAGCAATATATTTCGATTTGACACCAAACATTACCGTGTTTTTTCAAGCACCACCAGCTGGTGGTTGCCTCATAGCCTGTATCTACACCTTGATCTGACCAATTAATAGCACCGGCCTTTCCTATTGTACGCCTCTCTTAATAGAGAGCGCCAAGTCTTTTCATTTTCCCACGCCTTGTCTTTCACCAAGACAAAACAATCCATAGTTGGTATTGAATTGACAAGCCTGACTTTCTTTGTATCAACAGAACACATGGGAGCAAGGAAGAAAAAAGCTCTGACCGGCGTCTATCCATCTATCCAGACATTCATTGTGGCGGTAATAGTGTCTAACTGTGCTCTCTGTCCGGAGAATAATCCGCCCCGCGGCTCTCAGATGAAATGATAATTATCAAAGGGAGAGATGTGAGGGGTAATGTTTGGAATTAGCTGCTCAAGGAGGTCAGGTCACAGCTACAGCTAGCTCAGTGAAAGCCAGTGATTGGCTAGCATCCCAAATGGCACCCTATTCCTTTTATCTCACAGGGCTCTGGTGAAAAGTAGTGCACTATATAGGGAATAGGGTGCCATTAGGGATGCTGACGTTGAATCTCAACCTCTGTCTGTATGTCTGACAAAAATGATTCTCTCTGGCGAGTCCCGGGGAGCTGGGAACTCTCACAACTTTGTCGTCACTGGCCAGTCTGTCATATCAACCCTCATTATGCAAATGTATGTATAGTGGTATAGAATCCTTTATAGATGTACGTCTGCAAGCCACCAAATAACCCCATCACAATGAAAGACATTGCATCCACTATAGACAAATGTAGCCTATCTTGTCAAGTGGGTATGTTGAAGCAGAGCCTGTATCTGTTCGTTTGATATAGCAACGGAATAATGTGTGTGAAAATGTGCAAAATGGGGACATAATAGATAATCCATACAAAGGAAACAGGCGTTGTCCTGCTATCTATCTCATTCAGTTCGAGTCTATAATCATGGAACAGAATTAGAGTACATCAGAGGCAGGTGGGCTGGTTACCCATAATCCCCAGTGATTGACAGACAGCGACCCGGGGAAGCAAAACATAGCAGCTGTCAAAGTGCATTCACTGATGCTGGTAAATTTGGCCATATTAGTGGTGGCGGATTTAAAATGACAGCAGAGCGATTACTTACACTCCAAATGGCATTATAATTATGAGTGAAAAAGACACATTTCCTCCCAGTTCTTTTTTTCTCTTCTCCTCCCCGGCCGTCATCGTTTACACATTCAGCAGGCTGTGCCCTAATGTGGTTGCTGCTGCGCGCGCGCGTGTGTGTGTGTGTGTGTGTGTGTGTGTGTGTGTGTGTGTGTGTGTGTGTGTGTGTGTGTGTGTGTGTGTGTGTGTGTGTGTGTGTGTGTGTGTGTGTGTGTGTGTGTGTGTGTGTGTGTGTGTGTGTGTGTGTGTGTGTGTGTGTGTGTGCGTGCGTGTGTTCTGTTTGCGCAGGCAGGCCAGGGGCTATACATAATAATTTGGTTTAAAGCTGACATATTAGAGGCTTGTGATGAGGGGAAAAAAGTACAGGTCACTCTGGGTTGTCAAATCAGTAGCTAAGTAAACAAGTCATACTGGTAACAATAAATAACAAAACAACACCCTGTCATCGTGTTCTGCTTTGATGGAAAGTTGGGATTGATGATTGATTCATTAACCTGGAAAACTCTCTTCCTAAGAGTTACATTATTATTGTGACATGTAGATGTGGTTATTTCCTGGAAGCAATTTGATGTTGCTGAACAATGCGTACCTGACATGGGTTTTTGAAGAAACATCTACTGATGAGAGCTGACTTCTCTCTCAGTATGAAGCCACACGTCTCAGTGTTCAAAACAGCAGTGTTTCTGTTACCTTCATGAAAATATGTGGATTTGGCAACATCAAAGAATGCAGCAGCACTAGGTTCACGGGGTTCAAATGGGAAATTAACATTTTGATTAGCTTTCTGACTGAATTAATAATATTCATTCATTTGTACTTTTTAATGAATAACATTCATTCAAATAATGTGACAATAACTCTTGCAGTACAATCTCTCTCTCCTCTCTCTCTCTCTTTCTGCCTTATTAGAAAGTTACAGATGTAGGATCTTGTTTGTTGCTGAGAATTTCCCTGCACGGCAGGAAATGCAAACTTGTAGTGTATTCAAGGTTTAAAACGGCTTCTAAAGTTTCAAATTTCCACTTTAGACTTGATTTGCCCTAATGAAAAATGTGTCAACCCCTACAAAAATTGTCCATTAATTATAATCCACATAATAATTCACATTTCCTGTTGCTGCAGGATTATATCCCTGCTTTATCAAACTGGCTCAAATTAAGATCCTACATATGTACCCTTAGAACAGCTCATTTGAAGTAACTCAGAATGCCAATGAGATTTGAGCACCTTTCCTCCCGCTAACAATCAATTAAGTTCCGTAATACAGAAAGAAAGAGAGAGAAAGCAAGCGAGAGAGAGAGAGAGAGTGACAGAGGAGTATGCTTCTCCCAACCGCGAAGAGTGCAATTCGTTACATCCACGGAGTTAGGGTACAACCCCTGTGATCCACCAGCGTATGTTCATTAAATTGTGCGGAGGTAATTAGAATCTATCGGACACCAGACCAGAGACATTTGCACCGCTTGCAGAGTTCATAACTGCACAAACATTCCCCAGGCCCCAAGGCTCTAAACTGCATTACAGAAGCAACTGTTTTACAGGAAATGCTGCAGTATGAGGTAAGACACCAGAATAGTGTGTTCCACAGCTTAAGCATTTCTTTCTGTACGCCTACTGTGAATTTATAAGAAAATGACAATGT